>NC_136799.1:9461794-9586794 GCF_951216825.1 Electrona antarctica | reverse complement strand
AAGTGGTTCACACTACCACAACATCTGCCAAGTGGTCCAGAGTGGTTCACACTACCACAACATCTGCCAAGTGGTCCAGAGTGGTTCACACTACCACAACATCTGCCAAGTGGTCCAGAGTGGTTCACACTACCACAACATCTGGCAAGTGGTTCACACTACCACAACATCTGCCAAGTGGTCCAGAGTGGTTCACACTACCACAACATCTGGCAAGTGGTCCAGAGTGGTTCACACTACCACAACATCTGGCAAGTGGTCCAGAGTGGTTCACACTACCACAACATCTGCCAAGTGGTCCAGAGTGGTTCACACTACCACAACATCTGCCAAGTGGTCCAGAGTGGTTCACACTACCACAACATCTGGCAAGTGGTCCAGAGTGGTTCACACTACCACAACATCTGCCAAGTGGTCCAGAGTGGTT
This sequence comes from Electrona antarctica, assembly GCF_951216825.1. Classification (NCBI taxonomy): domain Eukaryota; kingdom Metazoa; phylum Chordata; class Actinopteri; order Myctophiformes; family Myctophidae; genus Electrona; species Electrona antarctica. The sequence continues at coordinate 9,586,367 of NC_136799.1, read as the reverse complement.
CACACTACCACAACATCTGCCAAGTGGTCCAGAGTGGTTCACACTACCACAACATCTGCCAAGTGGTCCAGAGTGGTTCACATTATCACAACATCTGGCAAGTGGTCCAGAGTGGTTCACACTACCACAACATCTGCCAAGTGGTTCAGAGTGGTTCACACTACCACAACATCTACCAAGTGGTCCAGAGTGGTTCACACTACCACAACATCTGGCAAGTGGTCCAGAGTGGTTCACACTACCACAACATCTACCAAGTGGTCCAGAGTGGTTCACACTACCACAACATCTGGCAAGTGGTCCAGAGTGGTTCACACTACCACAACATCTGGCAAGTGGTCCAGAGTGGTTCACACTACCACAACATCTACCAAGTGGTCCAGAGTGGTTCACACTACCACAACATCTGGCAAGTGGTCCAGAGTGGTTCACACTACCACAACATCTGGCAAGTGGTCCAGAGTGGTTCACACTACCACAACATCTGGCAAGTGGTCCAGAGTGGTTCACATTATCACAACATCTGGCAAGTGGTCCAGAGTGGTTCACATTATCACAACATCTGCCAAGTGGTTCAGAGTGGTTCACACTACCACAACATCTGCCAAGTGGTCCAGAGTGGTTCACACTACCACAACATCTGCCAAGTGGTCCAGAGTGGTTCACATTATCACAACATCTGGCAAGTGGTCCAGAGTGGTTCACACTACCACAACATCTGCCAAGTGGTTCAGAGTGGTTCACACTACCACAACATCTACCAAGTGGTCCAGAGTGGTTCACACTACCACAACATCTGGCAAGTGGTCCAGAGTGGTTCACACTACCACAACATCTGGCAAGTGGTCCAGAGTGGTTCACACTACCACAACATCTGGCAAGTGGTCCAGAGTGGTTCACACTACCACAACATCTACCAAGTGGTCCAGAGTGGTTCACATTATCACAACATCTGCCAAGTGGTCCAGAGTGGTTCACATTATCACAACATCTGGCAAGTGGTCCAGAGTGGTTCACACTACCACAACATCTGCCAAGTGGTTCAGAGTGGTTCACACTACCACAACATCTACCAAGTGGTCCAGAGTGGTTCACACTACCACAACATCTGGCAAGTGGTCCAGAGTGGTTCACACTACCACAACATCTGGCAAGTGGTCCAGAGTGGTTCACACTACCACAACATCTGGCAAGTGGTCCAGAGTGGTTCACATTATCACAACATCTGGCAAGTGGTCCAGAGTGGTTCACACTACCACAACATCTGCCAAGTGGTCCAGAGTGGTCCACATTATCACAACATCTGCCAAGTGGTTCACACTACCACAACATCTGCCAAGTGGTCCCGAGTGGAGCTGACTGTCCAGGACAACACCAAGGACTCCACATAAACCTTACTTGGTACGCTTGTTTTTTCACTCTACACCAAACGTCCTCTCCAAAAGTAGCAGGTCCATAAGCTCGGTTCCCACCAGAATAGGGATGCTCTCTGGGGTTCGCTCCTACAGTACATGTCATGGAAACATACACAGATGGTAAATACTGACAAGCATGTATGCACGCACACTTGCACACACACACACACACACAAACATGCACGTACACACGCACTCACGGACGGATATGCACAAAGTGTTCCTCAGAGGTAATCTTCAAAGCTTACTTCAAGGCCCGTCAGAGTGAGTGTGTGTGTGTGTGTGTGTGTGTGTGTGTGTGTGTGTGTGTGTGTGTGTGTGTGTGTGTGTGTGTGTGTGTGTGTGTGTGTGTGTGTGTGTGTGTGTGTGTGTGTACGTGAAGGGATTTAGTGTTTTGTGTAAATGTCACTGTGCATAATGTGTGCGTGCGTGTTAAGCCAGCCCTCAGAACCACTGAGGATTATTGAAGGCATAGAATCTGGTATTGCAAGACTTCTGCATTTATAATTCTACTGTGCTTGCTTCTATCGTCTGAAACGCCAGCGCACTCTGCTCTATTGGCTCCAACGTTGGAGCCAATGCCGGAAGAAAAGGTACCTCCGGGTGCTTCATGCGCTCGTGAGCAACGTTAATAGGCTCTACGCACACAGAATAACTCTTCCTACATCCGGGCCCCTTCCCTGTACTTCCTTCACAGGTGTTGCTGATGAAGCCCATGTTATGTTCCATTCTGGTCAAACAGAGTCAGGGTGCTATGCTGATACTGTGCATGTTGGCTCACTTGGAACACTCCAGCGGGTCTCAAAGTGTCCTTGAGTGGGTTCCAAATGTCCCCGTACGAGTGTGTAACTCTGAGTGTACAAATGGAACAAATTAATTTGTACACGCTCAAGAGTCTTTGAAATTACCGTGCTGCGACACGCCATCAAGGCCTGCCAAAATACATTTTTGTTGACTAACTTAACTGCAGATTTAGTCGACTAAAGTCTTATGATATTTAGTCTACTAAAACTAGACCAACACTAAAACATTTGAGATGACTAAAATCGGACTAAAAGACGGAGGAGCGATAAAACGAGCCTATAGTTCATTTTCAATGAGACCTGCGTTTTTGCTCGGAGAAGTTCCAGTGGGACAACGCAAGCGTATTTACGTGAGCGCGGTCCCGTGAATTTGTTGCGCGCGTGCTCGTTACGTGCACACGCCCGCGACTAACCCAACCTGGCTTCTGTTTAGCTTTTTTTTTTACGCTTGCGTTGTTGCGCCCCTCTTCAACAGACCTGGAGGAGACCTGTGTTGATCCAGGCAACAACGCCTGAGTTCCTCGCTTCACGTTTGCAAGGCCCTTAAAAGTAAATGAAAAAATATTCATACTAAAACTAAATCACAACTTGCTGTCAAAATCAACACTGCTGCAGCCAAGGTTTTATTTGCTGTTGAAATTACTTTTACAGACTAATCTGGGTTTTCTTGTTATTTTTCATCTTCACATCCAGTATTATCTTGTGAGCTGCCGTTGCTCAGTCTTGTCTTGTGGACGTGCCCCACCGAAAAGTTCGCTGCTTGTTTGAACGAATGAAAATCAGAGCCCTTTTCATATTCTCCCCCGATTCTCTCTGGATTCACAACACACTTCACTTCAATTTGGGTTCCTTTTCCACCAGGCCTAATGAGTCTGTGTCTATGAAAGAGTCTCTTCCTCTCTTCCAGACAATTATTTTAGCTTGCCAAAAGAAATTACCCTCTCTCTCTCTTTTTAGACCCTTTTTGAAGAGATTACTCCTCAATGTTTTTCTGAAAATATATTTGTATTGCTCCTCGAACACAATGGAAACAAGCCCTCTGGGCATTTTGCGGTATCCTTTAACATTTACGTATAACTGTACCTCTGTACCCTTTGCAAGCTGTTAATACTGTTTGACTGTTTCTGTGCCTTCGATCTTTTTGTGTTTGTCCTTTTGACTATTGTACTGTACACACATGTTGTTTTACTTGTACTGCGAATATGTCAATAAAGAAGTCAGTCAATGAATCAATCAAAGTCTCTCTCCCTCTCTCTCTGTCTGTCTTTCTCTCTCTGTCTCTCCATCTATCTCCTTATACTACCAGTCTGTCTCTATGGCCAATTCTTCCACCGGGGTCGAGTTATTTTTTTCCTGCCTAATACTGAACCAGTATTATATTAATATTGAACTAAAAGTTGGTTCGGAACTGGAACCCCAAAAAAAAGGCCGCCGGTTCCCTGAAAGCACCAAGGTTCCAAGAATCTAGAACGGAACCAGTTCTAGAACCAAAGTTATTTTGGTGGAAAAAGGGGCCTCTGTTTCTCTGTATCTCTGTTGGTCTGTCTCTCTATTCCTCTGTCAGCCTGTCTCTCTGCTTCTCTGTCTCCCCGTTAGTCTGCTGTCTCTCTATTTCTCGATCAGTCCGTCTCCCTGTCAGTCTGTCTCTCTGTCTCCCTGTCTGTGTCCCCATACAACCTGTTCCACCACATTAAGTTGACTAAATACCTCGTCTGAACTGGCTCTGCCTCAGGACGGGGGTCCTGCTCTCCTGACACATCTCATTAGAGAGCAGACAATGAGCTCCAGGTTGACCTTTTAACTAAACAGTAAACACATTGCTGCCGCCTCCGCGTCGCAACTCTCAGTCTAATCTGTGTATACATGGCAGACAATATGGGTCTTCAACAAGGACCCCTTAGCGGAGAGACACACACACGATATACTGTATAAGATTGTGTTGCAGATTAAACCTTTTAATCATAGATTTCATAGATAGCTTCGTATAGACTTGTTTGACAGCACTATCAATGTGTAGCATTTGTTGGATCCCTGCTGGTAATGTGTATTTTCATACAGTTAACAACTTAAAACCCTCAATAATTAGAAACCCATACTTGGTCTGCTCTTTTTTTTCTTCTCGCCCTGCACCAAACCACTTTGCCGGAAATAGACAATCTGCTATTTTCGGCTAATGTTCCCCTCAGAAAAGGGATGGTAGGTTCAGGTTAACCCATTTTGGGCGGGAACCCCTTTTAGTGTTAGTATTATGTTATGCTTTAGCTATTGAAAAATAGCAGATCTACAAGCTCATAGCGCGCCACAGAGTGGCGCGCTACGAGCTTGTAGATCTGCTATTTTTGAAAAATCGAAGAACGACTGACATAGAAACATAGCTTTTTCAGAAAACTGTCAGGATGTAGAAGACATTTATAGAATCTGATCTCAGGTCAAAATGGGTTAATGCCAACCCCCCCCCCCCCCCCCTCCTGTTTAAGACCCCACTGTATAATATACAAATGGTCCCTGAAATTAAGCCCAGATATTGACAATTACAGGCTGTTTCACATTGGAATGGAGGGCGCTTTGCTGACTGCCAATCCATCGCACTGCCAATCCACCACACGTCTGCATTTCACACACAATGGCTTCATGTCTGGAGGGACCCAAAGCCGTTTACCTGAACACGCGATAATCAACCATGTGATAACATGTGATAGCAGCAATTGAGTGATAGAAGCAATAGAGTGTCTCTGTGGACCCTGTCAGAGAATTTGCGTTGCTGTGGGAACAGCTTAGGTCCGAGTGTACTTCCATTTCCTGTCAGCTACTGACATAGTGTGAAAATGTCTGTAGCAACGACTGTCTTCTATGAACTAAATCAAAATCAAAATCAAATCAAACTTTATTTATATAGCACATTTAAAACAATCGAGATTGACCAAAGTGCTGTACACAATAAATCTAGAAACAGTTATGCATATAACATCAAAAACATCAAAACAATTATGTGCACATATGCACTCATGGCAACAAGACATGAAACAGTTCAACTGACAACAACGAAAAATCAGGAATGATAAAAGCCATAGAAAAAAGATGGGCCTTGAAATGAAATGAAATGATTACTATATTTACCCAGGGTATCTGGGCTAAGCTCAAGAACTTGTTTCCAGCCAGGCCCTGCTCATAGAACATTTCATCGTAGTGGTTCAATGCCTTGTTCAAGGGCACTTCAGCGGTGGTAATTTTAACGTGTCGGACCGCTGATTCGAACTGGCGACCTTCCGGTATCAAGACCGCTCCGCAATCCGCTCGGCCACCGCTGCCTTAAGAAGAGACTTGAACAGGTCAATGGACTGGGCACTTTTGATATAAAAAGGGAGGCTATTCCAGAGCATTGGTGCTGCAAAACAGCGAAGGCACGATCACCTCTAGATCTTACATTAGATGGTGGAACAGTCAAAAGCAGCTGGCCGGCAGACCTCAAAGGTCTGGATGGAGTATAATCAACCAAGAGGTCAGATAGGTATGAGGGGGCCAGCCCATGTACAGATTTATAAACAAATAAAAGTACCTTCATTTTAAAAATAAATTCTAAACTTGACGGGGAGACAGTGCAATCTAAAGCTAAAATGGGGGTGATGTGGTCGTGTTTTCTGCTGCTGGTAAGGAGGCAGGCAGCTGCATTTTGAACCAGCGCCTAAGAGAAGACTGTGCGATGCCAACAGGGCCCAGGGTTGTGGAAGATGCATGGAGTGTCATGGCCAAAGATTATTATTTCTGTTTTGCTTTCGTTGAGGTTCAGGAAGTTGGAGTCCATCCAGCAGATTTTAACATCGGCTAGGCAGTCCAATAGTAATTTAAAGGAGTCATTTGCATTGGCTATAAAAGGTAAGTACATTTGGATATCATCCGCATAGCAGTGGAAGGAGCTGTTGTGATGGGCAAAGATAGCTCCAAGGGGCAACATGTACAAAATAAATAAAATGGGTCCTAAAATGGAGCCCTGGGGGACTCCACATGTAAGGGGGGCTGCAGGTGTTATAAAAATCACCCAGCTGAACGCAAAATGTTCTGTCTGTAAGGTACTAGAGGTGTAACAGTTAATCAAACTAATTGACACAACATTTTAATATACAATGATACAATTCAAGAGAGCTTTGAGAGTTTAATCCATTGAGACCTGGAACGCATCCATGTCACGTGTTTTAAACATTGTTATAATTTAGCTATTGAAAAATAGCAGATCTACAAGCTCATAGCGCGCCACCGAGTGGCGCGCTATGAACTTGTAGGTCTGCTATTTTTGAAAAATCGTTAAAATGTGCCTCAAATCTTTCCGAAAATTGTCATGATTTAGAAAACTTTTTTTTTAAAATTTCGACGTCAGGCCTGAATGGGTTAAAGATGTCTCCTTCAAATGCTAGCTATGCCATCAGAGGCTGATATCAAAGTCACAAAAAAAACATCAGTTTGACATGCGCACCGCGCAGCTACTGCTGCTGCCCTGCAACCGTGCAACGTACGCATCATGAAACTAACCCCACCCCACACAGTCGTCAGTTTGTTGTACTAGTGAATCTGACACAGTCGACTACTGAATCAAATTAGTGTTTACTTTTTACCGTAGGTTTTACTCTCGAGTCTCGAACTGGCGCTATTTCTTTCTACAGTGAGAAAAGCATGAACAGAGGCGCTGGCCGATGACATATGAGCAACAACGTGGCTACGTAGCCAGAGGCGGACTTACCGTTGGGCTAGGGTGGGCTGCAGCCCAGGGGCCCCCGAAAAATATTTTAAAAAAAAGTTTTTAATTTTAAATGTTGTCATTATTAAATTGTAAAGTATTGAAATCCAATTCAAGTGAAATGTGTGTATAGTTATTGTATTTAGTTGTATTATGGTTAAACCATTGATAGCTTCTGCCTGCCTGCCTGCCTGCCTCTCTTTTTAGGGGCCTGGGTACCCCAAAATGAAAACAAAATAACCCAAATTCTTTCGAATCGCGGAACGCACGGCTCCGCCGCGCGCCCCAAGGGGGGCCCTCAAATTTGCTCCAGCCCGGGGGCCCTCAGCAAGGTAAATCCGGCTCTGTACGTAGCAGGTGACGTTATGAAATCGAGTCAAACAGGAGGCTGGCCAGACTGAGTAGTGAAGTGACAAAACAAAACACGGAACGCATGCAGCGAAGCACGCTGGAGCGGTGGAACCCAGGCTAGCAATGTGTAGAACAAGGGAGGTGGGGGCAATTAGAAGTGACTGTGAGGTCATAGCATTTAGTGGGTGGTGCGCAAAGTGACTGTGATGTCATAGCATTTAGTGATCCAGTCAGTGGGTGGTGCACACTGCACCGTGAGCGCTCTTATTTTCTGCAGCTCTCTGCACTTCTCTTAGTTTTTTAATAAGCAGCCTCTCCCTCTAAAGCCTTCACCTTTGGCAAAACAACATGACAATTAATTGGCTTATTAAATCCCACCGCAACGCCCTATCAGCAGAAATATCACACTATAGCTCTCGCTTTGTGCTGGTGTTTGGGGGGGGGGGGGTGAGTTAACCCATTTAGGCCCGAGGACGATTCTACAATGTCTTCTAAATCCTGACAGTTTTCTTGAAAAACCTATGTTTCCACGTCAGTGGTTCTCAAACATTTTCATGTCAAGGACCCCAAAAATGATATGTAATTGGCCACCGACCCCCATCTGAAAATATGTTGTTCCAGGCGGGACCACCCCAGAAGCAAATATTTGAGTTAAAAATGTTCGCTCTGAAAGAATATTTATTCAAAGATTTGCGCTACATTTTCCCGACTTTTCAAAACAATAGCGGATCTACAAGCTTGTAGATCTGCTATTTTTCAATAGCTAATGTATAACAATGCTTAAAACATCAAAAAGGGTTCCCGCCCAAAATGGGTTAATGTTTGGCGTGAAAGGGGCTAGTATTTGGGGGTGGTGTGAAGATTTTGGCTGTGCTGGGTCAAACTGGAGACACCTCTTTAATGCAGAAATGTAGGAGAGAGAGGGAGAGAGATGGAGAGGAAAATGCGTTTCTCAACGCTCCCGAACAATTGGTGAGCTCCCATAACCAGTGTCAACCTTTTGTTTTCACAATATATCTGTGAATTCACACTTCCACCACCGCTCTCTTCCTCTCCTCTTTCTGTACCTCTATGGTCGGTCTCTCTCTCTCTCTCTCAGAGAGGGCACCGGCTCCCTCAGGGAGGATGCGTCAGCCTCCATCGATGGGATTGATAATGTTAGACTAAATATAGCCCTGCGGGGGGCTATTTTTAGAACTGTGTATGACGCTGTGGCTCGGACGCTACTGCCACTGAATGACCAAACGAAAAGACTGTCTCTGTCTCCGTGTGCGTGTGTGTGTGTGTGTGTGTGACAAGTGCAGGGAAGGGGAGGTGGGGGGTGGGGGATTGCACTGAAGTCTTGCTGTTGTCGCTGTGTGTGAGAGCTTGGTGCACTTACTGGGATTGGAAAAAATTACGCGAGGTTGAGAGGAGCCAGTATTGCCCGTCTGGTTCATAATTATCATCACTTATGGTTATAAATGTGCTACTCAGAAATACTCCCCGCTTTCTGCTGACGTCCGTTTTGACGGCATATAGTTACGTTCTAGTCTGAGTGATGTTCCGGCTGGTTGTTTACGACGCCAGAGTCTCAGAGGGGCTCTTCCCTTTTATATTCCTTTAGCTTTATTTTAGCTGCGGGTGGTAACCATTCCATCAAGGTTTTCAGGTTGTGTAAATTATGGAGTGCTGTTGTTACATTGTCATTTGGGACATCTTTTTTGTATTATTATTATTATTTTCCACCCCATGATATAAGGAATGTTAAAGCCTTAAGTGTGCAACGGCATTGTATAATATATTATAATACGAACACTCACGCATTCCTTGTACGACTGAAAAGTGCTGATTCATTGTGAATTGATGCTGGTGATACTATGGGGTTTCCCACAGAGCCACTCATGGGTTTGTGCTGGATTACTAATAATCCCAGCGAGCTGGTTCCTTCCAAACCACACAGTGGAACATCCAGGACAGACACACACCAGAGCCAACCACTGTGGAGGCAGACACCGGTGGAGACCAGTGTTTAAACTAAAAGTAAAAGTTTAAAATATGACAAAAGATGTTCGTCGACCACCTAAAATAAAATAAACAAATACAATAAAAATGAATTTATGACTAAAACTATGACTAAATATACTGATAATATACTAAAATTAACTACAATTTTGTCAACAAATAAAAACTAGATACAAATGTTAGGGACGGACTAGTGGAGTAGAGTGTCATTTCATGCTTAGTTGCAGATAGGTGACACACTCGACGCCTTGTGAGCTTTAGATTGGCTATTCTCGGTAGCCGATCCACTCCACAGATCAGGCATTAGGACGCCATAAGGAAGGCCTGCCAAAATAAATTTCAGTGGACTAAATCAACTGTAGATTATTAGCCTAAATTCTTATAACTAACTAAAACTAAAACTAGACTAAAAGTAAAACATTTCAGATGACTACAAAAAATAAAATCAAACTTGTGTGAAGTGAGGGACACTCATCATACATCATCACATTCCGTGCTCACTGCTCAGCCAATCAAATCATCACATTCCGTTCTACAGACACACACACACAAAGCTGTGCATAGGAGTGGCTATAGCGCCCATCAAATATGACTAGAACTAAATTGGATTTTATTGAAAAGTATGTGACTAAAACTAAATAAAGATTTGCTGTGACAATTAACAACTAATTGAGACGTCAGCTTCGTGCTCTGTGCTGTAGATAGAGCGTCGTGCTCTGTGCTGTACATAGCTCTTAGAATGTTAGCTACAATGCTAGCATGCTTTTGGTTAGACATACCATTGGTCCGATATCTCAAACCCTCACCCTAACCCTAACCTCCCACGGGGCAGCACACCTAAACCTAACCTTAATCCGGTCGTTTTAATCCAGTCGTTTTAACGCACCCCTCACCAACCTTAATCCGGTCGTTTTAATCCAGTCGTTTTAACGCACCCCTCACCAACCTTAATCCGGTCGTTTTAATCCAGTCGTTTTAACGCACCCCTCACCAACCTTAATCCGGTCGTTTTAATCCAGTCGTTTTAACGCACCCCTCACCAACCTTAATCCAGTCGTTTCAACGCACCCCTCACCAACCTTAATCCGGTCGTTTTAACGCACCCCTCACCAACCTTAATCCAGTCCAATGATATGTCTAAGTATGCCTCCCCAGTAGAATATATAGTGTCAAAGCGTGGGAGCCTTTAGGCAATCAAAGATCGACGCCATCCCAACCGACGGACCGTTTCAGACGTAGAGTGAAGTGGCTTCGTACAGGCTCATAGCCAAAGGCAGCATAGATTGCTAAATGGTCAGGTTTATGAACAAACAACAACTCCCTGTGCGTGGAAAAAACTGCCTCACTGTGTGTAAAAGCAATTTCCAAGGTCACTTTGCAGCTTTTACGTAAACACAGAGATATCTAAATTGAAGTAAATAAGTCTAGGAGCGAAAACCTCGCACAAAGAACCTTCTCAAGCTCCTTATCTGCACTACTGTAGGACCATCGCTCTTTATCCCCCTTTTATACATGTATTATTATTACTGCTATACCACAATGTCTGAGGAACCAGAACAAAAATAATGATTTACACAAGATGTAACAATAAAGAAACCCGACGGATAAAACCCACATCATATTACTTATTATAACCACCGTACGTAATGTAACCGTATGTAACTTTGCTTGCTCAACAGTGAGCATGTACTGTATTATTTTCCCCATCCTGTGCACATTACATTTCATAAACCAATGGTTCTTGAAGTGGTTCCAGGAGGTCTGCACGCAGCCAAATGATGGATAGTTATGGACCCTTACAGGTCTGTAACTCTGACCAATGTGTACCAATGGTAAATGGTAAATGGGGCATTTATATAGCGCCTTTATCCACGGCGCTTGCATTACATTCACCCATTCATACACCGATTGCGGCGGAAGTCATGCAAGGTACCAAGTACTACCAACCAGCACATCGGGAGCAATTTGGGGTTCAGTGTCTTGGGATTCAAACCGCCGACCCATGGATCATTGGACGACCTGCTCTACCTCCTGAGCCACAGTCGCCCCGGACCCACATTAATTGGTACACTGTCAGTCATGGGGGTCCAATGGCCTAATGCAGTGGTTCTCAAATGGGGGTAATGTATTGTTTTGTTCCACTTTTTTTTAATTGAATTGAATTGAATTGAATTGAATTGAATTGAATTGAATTGAATTGAATTGAATTGAATTGAATTGAATTGAATTGAATTGAATTGAATTGAATACAATACATTTGGAGAGCGGCGGTATAGGATATGGGGCTGGGCTTGAGGTCAAGGTTAAAGCCTATACATACAGTTTTAGGTGATGAGGTGACCACCAAACCGGTGCACCTTATCACGGAAAACTAGTATGAATAGGCCTTTAGGGTTCAGGAAGGTTAGGTGAGCTCACCTGTAGGTAGTGGCAGGGCCGGATGCTGGGCTTGAGGTCGGAGGTCATCATGGAGGAGGGCTTCTCCAGGTTGAGCGAGGACTTCCGGTACGCCTCCTTGGCCTGGCTGACGGTCAGCGTGGACCACGAGCTCCTCTTCATGAACTTGCCCTCGGGCGCCGGCGCCATGCTCTCGCACGCCGAGCACTTGACGTCGTTGTTGCTCTTGGAGGCCTTGAGCGACAGGTCACCGCCCCCCAGGGCCAATTGGTGGTGGTGGTGCCCCCCGTGCACCGCAGGGTGCTCGGGGGGGTAGCAGTGGCCCATGTGGTGGTCGGCGGGGTGCCGCGACATGATGCTGGGCGTCCGGTACGTGCTGTAAGGAGCAGAATTTATTGTCACGTCACAGTTTAAAAATGTGTGGAATTCGTTTTTTGTGAAAAAAAAGGTAATAAAAAAAAAGGTAATAAGAGGGGCTATAGGGGGCAAGGAGATCAAGGCAGGAAAGTTTTAAGTTAACTGTACAACTAAACATTTTTTTTACCACAAACTGTACAAGGGGATTTTTTATTGTGCACCTAAAACATCGATGTTCTGTATGACCAGCTCAATCTGAGATTCAATTCAGAGAAAAACGCAGCTAAAGATCGTCGCGAAGATTAGTGTGGACGGAGGGAAAATATTTGCGGAAGCAAAGCCTTGCCAGGCGACGGAGACGCCAAGAGCCGGTAAAAATAATACTCGCGTATTCAATGTCGTCCTAGGCGATCTGGGACATTTTTAACAGTTCTACTGCGAAATCCGTGTTTCCCGCATTAAAATCAAATATTCTACGCTGCCAGGATTGTTTTATTACCTTTAGATCATACGCTGAAGTATTTGGGCTTTTTTTCCTCGAAATTCCGCCGAAAATAGCTTGCGCCGTTTGTTTTCATTCCAGCGCACCAATCGCCATCTTGCCAAGCAGAATGGAGGGGGCTGTGAGGCTGTTGTAGTCAGACAAAACCCCCGTCCACTTGCATTGGACTCAATTTCCCAGAAGCATGAAGCTAACTCCCTCTGCTGCGTGGCAGAGGCATTTTTTTTTTATTATTATTAATGCGATGCGATTTAGACACATAAAACAAATAGCGGGGATGTCGTATTACGCAGCATCGGAACACTGGAGTAAACAATTCTCGGCCGTCAAACTGTTAATAAAAGTCGCCCATTGTCGTTTTCAGCAGAACATGAGTTAAAGACCTGTCGCTGTCCAGGTTGTCGTCGGAGCTCCACCATCCCGCCGAGCCGCGCTGCTTGCCGCTGCCCCCGGTGGTGCTGCTGCTGTCTGCGCGGCGCTCTTTGCTCTTGCTGCGCTTGCTGTGTTTGTGGTGCCCGTGGTGGTGATGGTGGTTGTTGTGGTTGTTGTGGTGAGAGTCCCCGCCCCCTTTGGTGCCGTTCATCTTGGACGAGCCCTCCAGCGAGTGGGACTTGGTGAAGAAGAGCGAGGTCATTATTATAGTTAACGAAAACTAGCAAAATGACAAAAGCTAATCTTTTTTCAATAAAAAAAAACTTGAATACAAAAATACCAAAAACGATAACTAACGGAAACTGTATTGTGCGTTTACAAAGCTAAGTAAAACCAACTGAAATGAGACAAAATGCCCTTATAGTTTTACATTGTCTCGTTACCAACAGTAACTGATATCCTTTATCCTTTGTTGAATTTGTATTACACAATACTCTGACCTTTTTGAATCCTGCACCTGACAAATAACTCAAAACTAAGCGTTGTCACAATAATTAAAGCTAATATAAACTAGCAAACCCGCTCTAGAAACTAATTAAAACTAAACTATAATGAACAATCCAAATCTATGTTAACCTTGGTGAAGAGAACAAATTTAAACTAGCAAACCCGCTCTAGAAGAAAAATTGAAATTAATTAATTTAATTAGAAAGGAGGGGAAAAAAAGTCAAAACTAACTATAAAACTAAACTATAATGAAAAATCCTAAACTATTATATCCTTGGCGAAGAGAAAAAATACAAACAAATAAAAACTAGCCAACCTGCTCTTAGAAATGAATTAAAACTAACCGAATTAGAAGAAAAGAGAAAAAAAAGTCAAAACTAACTAAAACTACAATGAATGAACCATATCCCGAACCATTCTAACCTTGGTGAAGAGCTTCTGCACGGAGTGCACCAGGTGCCGGATGCGCCCGGGGCTCTCGTTGCGCTGCTCCGTGGTGGTGGTGGTGGTGGTGGTGGTGGAGGTGCGCTGGTACTGCAGCGTGTGGAAGCCGTCGCGCTGCACCGGCATGGTCTTCTCGAACTGGTCCAGCAGGTTGGCCGGGATGCGGTTCATCTTGCCGCTGCCGCCGCCTCCGCCGTGAGGGCCCCCCGAGCCGACGTGGCCTAGAGGGCAGGGATTTTCAACCCGTTTTAATATCAAGTCCCATTATTTATTTATGGCTTGAGATTTAGCCTCTCAGACCCAAAAGTAAGGAATATTTTGTTGTCGTTGGATCAATAAAAAGCAAAGCTTTTGCACACCTACAGGCGACAGGTGCGTAGATAACATTTTGTTCGTTGTCGTTGGATACATTTTTTTGTCTCCAATTCCATGCTTTTGGCAAACGTTTATCAAAATAGCATTCTCTAATTATCTAGACTTCTTGTAAATGAACGGATTTTACGCTCTTGAGAGCGTAAAATGAAACCAAACGGACCCGCACGGGTCCATTTGGTTTCATTTTACGCTCTCAAGAGTTAAAGATCTATAAGGGTCCATTTGGTTACCAACTCTCCATCAGTCAGCGGTTGAAAACCACCGCCTAGAGGGTTGTCGTCACAATTACTACATCATCGTCTAATCGCAGGCGATAAAGAAACCAGATGGATAAAACCATCTTTTACCAAGTTACTTCAATAACCACTGTACGTACATGTAACTTGGCTTTCTCGACAGTGAGCACGTATATATTTTCCCCATCCTGTGCACACATTACATTGCATAGACCAGTCGGTCACGGACAAATATTTTCTTTTAAATAAAATAAATATAATCATTGTATTGCGGGGGCAACAGCTCCACTAGAGTGTTCCAGATTTCCCTTTCCAAAGCAACATTAGTGACTTCCTCCTGGGGGATCCGGAGACGTTCCAAGGCCAGTGAGTCGATGTGTTTCCTCCAACTGCGCCTTGGTCGCCCGAGAGGCATCCTAACCAGATGCCCGAACCACCTAAGCTGGCTCCTTTCCAGGTGAAAAAGCAGCGACTCTACTCCGAGTCTCTCGCGTGTGACTGAACTCTTCTCACCCCATCTCTAAGTTAGATGCCATCCACCCGTCGAAGAAATTCCGTGAATAAAAATAATAATTAAGTAGTGAAAATAGATCTACAAGCTCGCAATGCGCAGCGACTAATTTGTGACATGTATATCAGCTATTTCCGCTATTCTTTTAAAGTATAAAATTCATAAAAAATGCCATATATCATTTCTTGATATATTTCAGTTATTTGTCATATTTGCACTGTATACTTTTTCATTACGAAGCCTGAAAAGGCAAACGGAATTGTATTTCCAATGCCAAAAGAACACAATTAAATGGTTATTATTTGTGTGACAGTTAAACGTCAATTTAAATGTGTAATCGGAGACAGATGGGAGACAGATGCCAGGTCATTATTGATCTGGCATTCTTTTTTATATATATATATTTTGTGGCTTTCACCTTTATTTTATTGTTTTATAGAGGGATAGGTATACAGTAGGCTGACAGGAAATAGGGAGAGAGAGATGGGGGGGTGACACGCAGTAAAGGCTGTCGGGACCGGGAGTCGAACCCACGGCACACTGCCAGACTGGATTACCAGCCAAGGTGCCCAGACGGCTACGCCAGCCGCCCGGGCCGTGATCTGGCATTCTAATAGCATTCTATTAGTCTTCATAGTTTCAATGTAGGGTTATACTACTGTTAGATGGATGATACTGTATAGGTTTACTTATAATCCTATATGACTATTTCTATGCATTTGATGTATTACCTTGTGTTGCTCTTACTTAGTCGCTCTGAATTAAGCTTTTTTCTGTTAAATTGTAAATCATGACTGCCCTACCGTGTCCGCCGCCTCCTCCTCCTCCTCCTCCTACGTCGTCTCGGGGTTCCCTGCCGCCGCCGGACGCTGCGGGCCCTCCTCCCCCGCCTCCGCCTCCTCCTCCTCCTCCTCCGTCCCGCGAGCTGCTGCCGTAGTGCATGCGCGGGAAGGTGCTGCTGGAGACGGAGTGGTCGGTGGGCGCCATGGACGCCGTGGGCATCATCATGCACTCAGAGTGGATGGAGCTGCGCGGGGAGCAGCGGTGGTGGCCGTCCAGAGGGCAGCTCTCCGTGGGGCTCAGGAGGTAGGATGGAGTCCTGTGGTGCGGGCGTCATAGGCCGGTCACAATTAATACATGATGATCGCCTGAATCGCAATTATGTGAGATAATCGCAATAGAGGGTATGCGCGTGACATCATCATCAATTTGTGATTTTTTTTTGGAAAGAAAAAAAATATTAAATGTGTTAGTGATTTGTTATCAGTAGTAATTTGTCATATATCCCCTACTGTGCAATTTGTGATGATGAAGCCTGAAAGGCAAACAGAAATACAATACAATATTCCAATGTTCAATGCAAAAGACACAATCAAATCGTTAATTGGAATTATTTGTGTCGCAATTAATCAACTCAAATTTGTAATCGTGGCTGCCAAAACAATTATACTGATAAACTGGAAATCTCCAACTTCTCCATGTTTCAAGAGATGTCTCAACGAGATGCTCTTCATTGCGAAGCTGGAACAAAATCCATCATGACGGGCAGAATACACAAGCTATAAGTTCCAAAAAATGTGGATGCCGTTCCTGGCAGTGCTTGACAATAGTTGAGTATATGTTCTGTATATCTGGCTGGCAGTGGCTGCTACTGTATGGTGCAACCGTGCATCTTTGACTATTGGACTCATAACTATGCCTGCTTTCTGATGATCGATCCTACCCATGTGTCTCCTTGTTTTTTCCCCTTTTTCTTTTGTGTGTGTGTCTTTTGTATGTGTTAAGCTTACTTTTCTGTCATGTGTCTTGTCTTGTATGTGTTGTTGTGTTGTCTTGTATTTGACAAAAAAAAATCTAAATAAAGTATGGCGGGTCTTGATGCCATCGTAATGGCTAATTTTACACTTGCTGTTGTGAGCTTGTAGATCGGCTATTTTCAGCATGCAACCAAGTGTAAAATGACTTGTGTCTTTTACTTATACTGGATCTCTCTTCCACTAGTCCCTTCCTAACATTTTACTCTAGTTTTTATCTGTTGACGAAATTGTCAACATATTTAGTCTTTTAGTTTTAGTCATCATAGCTTAGTCTTCATT
Source organism: Electrona antarctica (assembly GCF_951216825.1). NCBI lineage: Eukaryota > Metazoa > Chordata > Actinopteri > Myctophiformes > Myctophidae > Electrona > Electrona antarctica. Next base: position 9,569,268 of record NC_136799.1, on the reverse strand, counting down.
TAGTTTCCATGTAGTTTTCGTCAGTGAAAAAAGGTGCAGGTGGTGCTCCAGGGAGTGTAATGGTGACTATACCTGTGGTCCCCGTGGTGGTGCAGGTGGTGCTCCAGGGAGTGCTCGCAGTCGGCCAGGCCACAGGTGTGCGTGGCGGTGGGGGAGGTGAGCTGGAGCTGGGCGGGGCGCACGCCAGAGAGACCCTTCATGTTCCCGTCCGGAGAGGAGACGCTGTCCTCATCGAGGTTCTGAGAGGGACACCATGAATACTGCTGCTGGTCTGTCCAGGAAGGAGACACAACAAAGGACAGATAGAGGGACACCATGAATACTGCTGCTGGTCTGTCCAGGAAGGAGACACAATGGACAGAGAGAGTGACACCATGAATATACTGCTGGTCTGTCCAGGAAGGAGACACAAAGGACAGAGAGAGGGACACCATGAATATACTGCTGGTCTGTCCAGGAAGGAGACACAAAGGACAGAGAGAGGAAGACCATGAATATACTGCTGGTCTGTCCAGGAAGGAGACACAAAGGACAGAGAGAGGGACACCATGAATATACTGCTGGTCTGTCCAGGAAGGAGACACAAAGGACAGAGAGAGGGACACCATGAATATACTGCTGGTCTGTCCAGGAAGGAGACACAAAGGACCGAGAGAGGGACACTATGAATATACTGCTGGTCTGTCCAGGAAGGAGACACAAAGGACCGAGAGAGGGACACCATGAATATACTGCTGGTCTGTCCAGGAAGGAGACACAAAGGACAGAGAGAGGGACACCATGAATATACTGCTGGTCTGTCCAGGAAGGAGACACAAAGGACAGAGAGAGGGACACCATGAATATACTGCTGGTCTATCCCGCCGGGAGACAAGGAGACGGAAAGGACGGAGACAGAGAGGAAGACCATGAATATATTGCTGGTCTGTCCTGCCGGGAGACAAGGAGACAGAGAGAGGACCAGGATGAAGCTAAGATAAAGAAACAAGACGGCCTAATTACAGCAGGTTACTGGCAGAGGTCATCGCCATGCTGGCTTGTGGTGGACATTTGATTGTGAAAAGTCCCTTTTTGCCACAGACACGCAAAACGAGTGCACAATGAACCGAATTACCACCAAAGACAGGTCTGTTATGGTTCAAATTGACCATTACGGGTGCATTTGGTTCCATTTGTACACTCTCAGAGTTAAGGGGGCCTGGGTCCTAAAACATTTGATAAACGCTGTGCTAGTTGTAGGCTACGCCATGGTGCCATGGTAAACACTGTGCTAGTTGTAGGCTACACCATGGTGCCGTGGTAAACACTGTGCTAGTTGTAGGCTACGCCATGGTGTCGTGGTAAATCAGTGCTAGTTGTAGGCTACGCCATGGTGCCGTGGTAAACGCTGTGCTAGTTGTAGGCTACACCATGGTGCCGTGGTAAACACTGTGCTAGTTGTAGGCTACGCCATGGTGCCGTGGTAAATCAGTGCTAGTTGTAGGCTACGCCATGGTGCCGTGGTAAACACTGTGCTAGTTGTAGGCTACGCCATGGTGCCGTGGTAAATCAGTGCTAGTTGTAGGCTACACCATGGTGCCGTGGTAAATCAGTGCTAGTTGTAGGCTACGCCATGGTGCCGTGGTAAACACTGTGCTAGTTGTAGGCTACGCCATGGTGCCGTGGTAAACACTGTGCTAGTTGTAGGCTACGCCATGGTGCCGTGGTAAACACTGTGCTAGTTGTAGGCTACGCCATGGTGCCGTGGTAAACGCTGTGCTAGTTGTAGGCTACGCCATGGTGCCGTGGTAAACGCTGTGCTAGTTGTAGGCTACGCCATGGTGCCGTGTTAAACGCTGTGCTAGTTGTAGGCTACGCCATGGTGCCGTGGTAAACACTGTGCTAGTTGTAGGCTACGCCATGGTGCCGTGGTAAACACTGTGCTAGTTGTAGGCTACGCCATGGTGCCGTGGTAAACACTGTGCTAGTTGTAGGCTACGCCATGGTGTCGTGGTAAACGCTGTGCTAGTTGTAGGCTACGCCATGGTGCCGTGGTAAACGCTGTGCTAGTTGTAGGCTACGCCATGGTGCCGTGGTAAACGCTGTGCTAGTTGTAGGCTACGCCATGGTGCCGTGGTAAACGCTGTGCTAGTTGTAGGCTACGCCATGGTGTCGTGGTAAACGCTGTGCTAGTTGTAGGCTACGCCATGGTGCCGTGGTAAACGCTGTGCTAGTTGTAGGCTACGCCATGGTGCCGTGGTAAACGCTGTGATAGTTGTAGGCTACGCCATGGTGCCGTGGTAAACACTGTGCTAGTTGTAGGCTACGCCATGGTGCCGTGGTAAATCAGTGCTAGTTGTAGGCTACGCCATGGTGCCGTGGTAAACACTGTGCTAGTTGTAGGCTACGCCATGGTGCCGTGGTAAACACTGTGCTAGTTGTAGGCTACGCCATGTTGCCGTGGTAAACGCTGTGCTAGTTGTAGGCTACGCCATGGTGTCGTGGTAAACGCTGTGCTAGTTGTAGGCTACGCCATGGTGCCGTGGTAAACACTGTGCTAGTTGTAGGCTACGCCATGGTGCCGTGGTAAACACTGTGCTAGTTGTAGGCTACGCCATGGTGCCGTGGTAAACACTGTGCTAGTTGTAGGCTACGCCATGGTGCCGTGGTAAACACTGTGCTAGTTGTAGGCTACGCCATGGTGTCGTGGTAAATCAGTGCTAGTTGTAGGCTACGCCATGGTGCCGTGGTAAACACTGTGCTAGTTGTAGGCTACGCCATGGTGCCGTGGTAAACACTGTGCTAGTTGTAGGCTACGCCATGGTGCCGTGGTAAACACTGTGCTAGTTGTAGGCTACGCCATGGTGCCGTGGTAAACACTGTGCTAGTTGTAGGCTACGCCATGGTGCCGTGGTAAACGCTGTGCTAGTTGTAGGCTACGCCATGGTGCCATGGTAAACACTGTGCTAGTTGTAGGCTACGCCATGGTGCCGTGGTAAACGCTGTGCTAGTTGTAGGCTACGCCATGGTGCCGTGGTAAACACTGTGCTAGTTGTAGGCTACGCCATGGTGCCGTGGTAAACACTGTGCTAGTTGTAGGCTACGCCATGGTGCCATGGTAAACACTGTGCTAGTTGTAGGCTACGCCATGGTGCCGTGGTAAACACTGTGCTAGTTGTAGGCTACGCCATGGTGCCGTGGTAAACACTGTGCTAGTTGTAGGCTACGCCATGGTGCCGTGGTAAACACTGTGCTAGTTGTAGGCTACTCCTAATGTGCCATGCATGGTGCCGTGGTAAATCAGTGTCACACACATTCAGATGAAAAACCTGGAGACTTGACATTCAGTAATTGGATCTTATGATCAAAGTAAGAACATTATAATAGTGTGGGAAAAAAATGCCTCAGACAAGAACAAATCCAAAACAAAGACACACTTGTCCATGTATACATAATATATATTGATACTAGTGGGTGTACAGCATACGTATGTGAGCTTATAGTGTGAGCGGAGCTGTGACTGACACACAGCCGAGTCAGATGAGCCGTGTTGTTGGCTGTGACTGGTCTGTGCCAGTGGTTCTCAAAGTGGGGGTCCGGGGACCCACAGGGGTCCTGTAGTTATGACATCGGCACACACCGCAGGTAACGTAACAGGCGACAACAGAGTGGATGTTAGAATAGTCACACAAATCTTGCCTCTTTCCAACAGTTGCAAGAATCCTTCCAGCTCCCATCATCACATTTCTTCCGTTACTTGCAATTTTTTTCTTAGAACACATATCCCACAGTACGAACAACAACCCAGTCATCCAGTCTTGGACAGTTTCTTCAACATTGAGCCCTTTGAAAAAGGTGCAGTCTCTCAATTTTATGACACCTTACAGGCCGTGGTTAGCCCATCCTCACGCTTGTTTAAGGACAATTGGCAAAGAGAATTGGGCATAGAGATTTCAGATGGAGTATGGGAGGATTGTATCACCAACATTCACCATAGCTCTATTAATGTTAGGCACTCTCTGATTCAATTTAAGATTGTTCATAGGCTGCACTATTCCCCAACTAAATTAAACAAAATCTTTAAAGATTCTTCTCCCATGTGTGGAAAGTGTTTAACAGAACAAGGGACTCTGTCTCATCAATTTCTTCAATGTCATAAATTGCAACGTTTCTGGAGTCAAATTTTTGATTTCTTGGCTAAAGCATATAAAAGGGACTTCCCCCCGGCACCTCTAGCTGCACTCTTCAGTGTGGTGGAACCAGATCAGGTTCAAAACAAATATGAGGCTCGGGCCATTTCGCTCGCTACACTGCTAGCTAGGAAGTTAATACTACAGGCCTGGAAGTCGGATAAACCTCCGACAGTTGATATGTGGCTAAGGGAGCTGGGAGGAGTGCTGCATGTGGAAAAAACTTGATTTACCCTGTCAAAAAGGGAACCCTTATTTCAAAAAATCTGGTCACCCATTATTGAGATGGACTGAAGTGATTGAATACAATATTGTTCTGCCCCATAATGTCATCTAATTAATGTATAGAATGTTTGATACAGTATGTGAATACTGTATGTATATTTATCTATGTGGGTACACATGTATACATATAAGTTTTATTTTCCATATCAGGAATGTTTTTTAGAATTGATTGTGATGTTGTTTCTGTCCTCGGAGTGCGGTGTAGTCATCAGCCATGTCAGTTATTATTTTATTGTTTTTGTCTTTTTCTTTGACGGTTATGTTTTGTCTCTTTTTATTGTAAGTCTCTTGTCTTGTTTGTTTGTATGTTTCTGCTATTTTTTTTGACCAATCTGTAATTTACTGGTTAAATATTATTGAAATGCCTGTATACCAAAAATCATAATAATGTTTTTAAAAAAAAAGAATAGTCACACAACAATTACAGAAAGTACCTCCAGTCTCATCTTTGTCTACGTAACAACGGGGGCGATATCAGAGGACAGATGACAGCAGGTTTCCTTTCAAAGTGCTCTATTCCTGTATGTACAGCACCAGAAAGCTGCATTCATCTGCTCGCCATGCCTGCAATCACTAGTAGTTGTTGCCACACACAAATTAGAGCAAAAAAATAACTGTCATTGGCGCTGTGTGTGTGTGTGTGTGTGTGTGTGTATGTGTGGATGGCTGCAGTCGTCCTGTCTGCGCACAGCAGGTGTCGTCAAAACCAGCTGAGAGCCTAATAATTAGTCAATTAACTCGGGCCAGGTGGTGGCTGCTTAAATCAGTCATCACCCACTCCTTACAAGCTATTTTGCTTTGAGGAGACTGTGTGACATGGAGCAGCCTCAGCTAAGTTTTACAGTTAGCTGTGATTGTTCTAGTTTTCTTGGTAAAAATTAAACTACACAAAATATATATGCATGTGCGCACGCACGCACGCACGCACGCACGCACGCACGCACGCACACGGATGGTACATACACAGTATGTAGACCAAGCCTGTCCTAAAACAACATACTGGCTATTATTTGAAAGGCATTTCTCAGGAGCGGTTGGCTGTGTCTCCTCTCCTCCAATGTGTCTGGTCATTATCCACATAATGATTGTGTACATCTGTCACAGGACCAGTCACAACAGCACCTCCCAAAGCAACCGCAGAATAAATAAATAAGAAAGCCCAGCTGGTAAATTTCACAGAAAGGCCCCCTCTCCGATTCCCGTCCATGTCCTTGTGTGCAAATTTTTCCATCCAGGGAGAGAGGGAGAGAGGAGGGGAGGAGACAGAGGGGGGGAGCGAGAAGAAGAGAAGATGAAATGAGGGACAGAGACACAGAGAGAGAGAGAGAGAGAGAGAGAGAGAGAAAGGGAGGCGACCGACCGACAGGTAGGAGTCCGCGTTGCCATTTATCCAATGCAAAGTGAAATAATAGCCTATCACTCCGAGGCGGCGGTGTCATCCGTCAAAGCCCTGGAGGAGACGCTCTGAGGCGCACCGCTGGACAGCCCGCGTCCTTGGGAGGCGTCCACGGAATGTGCCCTCCTCCACCGCCACCGCTGCACCCTACCCCACACCCACCATCCCTCCATCTCTCCATCCATCCCTCCTCCACCGCCACCGCTGCACCCTACCCCACACCCACCCCACCATCCCTCCATCTCTCCATCCATCCCTCCTCCACCGCCACCGCTGCACCCTACCCCACACCCACCATCCCTCCATCTCTCCATCCATCCCTCCTCCACCGCTGCACCCTATCCCACCATCCATCCCTCCTCCACCGCCACCGCTGCACCCTACCCCACACCCACCATCCCTCCATCTCTCCATCCATCCCTCCTCCACCGCTGCACCCTATCCCACCATCCATCCCTCCTCCACCGCCACCGCTGCACCCTACCCCACACCCACCCCACCATCCCTCCATCTCTCCATCCATCCCTCCTCCACCGCTGCACCCTACCCCACACCCACCCCACCATCCCTCCATCTCTCCATCCATCCCTCCTCCACCGCCACCGCTGCACCCTACCCCACACCCACCATCCCTCCATCTCTCCATCCATCCCTCCTCCACCGCCACCCCCTACCCCACCATCCCTCCATCTCTCCATCCATCCCTCCTCCACCGCCACCGCTGCACCCTACCCCACACCCACCCCACCATCCCTCTGATGGATCTGTAGATCTGCTACTTTGGTATTTTTTGTGGACATGTGTCAAGTGTTCATATTTTGTCATCTTGCCCTTTGACCATCAGTTTTATCACCCTCCACAGGCCTAATCATCTCAGACCTATATTATTATATCATATTATATTATGGATTGCCTGACGCCAAGCTCAGATTTTATATCTTAATTAGGCTCCATACTGTCTGCCTGTAGTCAAAAGTTAGCTGGCATATTGAGAGGTCTATTTGGATAAACACTACATGTATTTGACCTTGGTGCCCAGTGAGAAAGTAGATAGGAGTATTTCTCTCTGTCTCTGCTAGCAGGGAAAGAATGTTATCAACAGGTTGCCTGGCAACGCCAGCGTCCACGCTTTCCCGGTCTATGGCTTTCATGACGGAAACTAAGGAAGTTGTCCCAATATCAGTCCCATCATCTATGTGCTGGTCCAATCAGCGTTCGACACCTAGTGCCAGCGTGGCATCGTGGAAATTAACTGTGTAGTCAGCCAATGAAATGTGTATCAACAATAACGTATTCTACAGTATGAATAGCCTTTGAAATGAATTGTTCGTCAGAGACTACCCTGTGCCCTCTTGGTGGTACAGGGGAGAGTAATTTGGCTGTCTGTGGATCTGTTCTGTCTCTCTGATCTGAAAATGAATTAACTAAACCATAATCGTTCTGACTCGACAATCCTTCTTCTGGTGGACTCATCTTTTTATTGTTTACTAAAGGTATTTTTCTAAAAGAGTATTTCCTGCTCAGATCAACTTTTGGAAGTTGTCCTTTCTGCTTAAAGTAATCCTGTTAAAGTTAACTTGGTCATAGGCTCTCGGCCTAGTTGTGGTGCTGAGTATTCATCAGTACTTTTAAAATACTTTCTGTGTACTCTTTGAGTACTTTCTCAAGAGTAGTTTAATAGTTTTAGCCCTGTGTGGCTCAGTAATTCAGTATAATACAGTCCTTTATATCTTTGGTCCCTTTGGCATTTTATGCAACAAATGGGTTTTATCTTAATTATAAATCCATCAAATTGGTCCATTTCGAACCGTCTTTTTTCCGAGTATAAGTCTAATTTATTTAATTAGCACCTCCGACAAAAAGGAACCACCCCCATTTTTATTTTTTATTTTCTGCCGGAAGAACAAAGTCCATGGTCATATTTTTGGAGCAGTGGTTTGGTCGATCCATGTTCAGTTCTGGAACCGATCCTCCCCATTTTTGGGAACATACAAGCCGCGGATCTGTGGACGAACGGACGAAGCACGACGGCTTGAACCAGTCCTCCACAGATTTCCCCCCCCCCATCTGGACCGTCTGTCCGTACGACGGTTCCTCTCCGCTTCGGTGCCCTCTGTCTGGGTCCGGTCTGCCTACGTGATTCTCCCAGCTTGCCTTTCTGAAGTTAAGTAATTTACCTTTCTGTTACTTTCATAGATTATACTGTTATTATAATTTATTGCCGTACATTCATGTCTGGGACTTAATCCCTGAACATGTCTCAGTCACATTACTCTTCCTCCTCTTTACATTTTCAGGCGGCAGCGCTACGCGGGCGCTGCGTCCTAATTCTATTTTATCTATCTGCTTTCCTTCGAATTCTTATCTGTTATAATATGTTTGCCTTCCTACATGTGGTTATCGTTTGCTTGATCCCCTTATTGATATCTCGCTGTAGGAATCCATAGATGTTACTTAATTTATAGTCTTCTTTCTCTCAAACCTCCGGCCGGGGTGCGATAGTAGAAAGGTTCTTTTATACCGTAAAAAAAAGGTCTGTGATTCCTTTCACCATTACATTACACATGATTATTTTTTTTAATCACCCCTTTTTACATTGTTTTTAGAGTGTGTAGGCTCCTTATCTAAGGAATTTAGGGAGGAGAGCAACAGGCTCTCCTTTGCGTGTGCGTGCGTGTGATAACGCATGCCTCCAACTCTCTCTCTCCTTCTCTCCTTTTTCTCTATCTGCCTGTGGGCCTCTCTGTCTGTCTGCGTGCGTATTCGTGCGTAGGTGTGTATATCACTGTCTTGTGTTGGAATGGATGTGTGTGTTGTCCCGTAGAACAGTTATTCTTCTTTTAGGCCTAATAGTTGAATGATGTGGGTGTGTGTGTAGCGTGCCATTCGTTCAATGTCACCTAGTATATTGTATATAATTTTATTTGTATTTAGAGTGACTGAGTGAGTACGTTCGTCCTGTGGGCGGATATGTTGCCCTTGTCTATGTGTGTGCATGCGTTCGTGCGTGTGTCAGTAGCTGAGACAATTACGCACAGGGTGCGTGTGTGCGTGCATATGTGTTTGTCCGTGTTCATGCGTGTGTGTGTGGGTGAAACACCATTTGATTGTTTTTGTTTTTTTAGAGTGTGACAGTACGGGTACTTGCGTATAGCCTCCATTCTAATGATTAGTGATGATATTAGGGATGCGCGACGACTATTTACTATTGATTTATTTATCTGTCAGGCTCCGTTGTTCCATTTATCATCATTTCATACACTTTATAATTGCCTAGTGGCCGTGCCATGGTTTTTCAATTTTAGATAGGTCCCCTTCAACATTTAAATGCCCATTATCATGAGAATTTATTATTGATTTCAACCAATCCCCTTATTGATTTAAATTCATTTATTATTTTGTATTATTTAATTTCATTTATTTTTGAGTGGTGTCAACCATTCATTCCCAAGACATTTTAAATTCCCTATTATTATAATACTTATTATTTTATTTTTATTTGTACTCTTCTCTCTCTTTTTCTCTGCCTGGAACGAGTTCTGCAGGCTCCTACAGGTAGAACTTGTGATCTCACAATTTCTTTTTTGGCATCTTATACGCGACATTAGCTACGTCATTAATAGCGTATTTGATAAGTACATTAGCATACATGTGTTTTTTTAGGAGTGATGACCTACATTTTGTTTATTTCTGTCCGTGTTTGCAATGCCATGCCATATTATGCATGATAGTCTTAAAGTCCAGTGCAAATACAGGGCAAAATAGACTTGTGCGTTTATTCTGTCATCATCAAGCTGTGTTTCCTGTGTTAACGGATTAATCACTGCACCATTATTATAGAAAACAATTAAATAGGAAAAAAAATAGAATACTTTGTTTTCTTCTTGAGATATCTTTCTCTCTCTCCCTGTCTCTACGTAACCTCCCTCCAGTTGTTTATCTCTGTGTAAATGCGTACGTAGAACGCTGGGTCTCTCTCTCTCTATCTCTCTCTCCTTGACCTGTCTCTCTAAGTACTCTCCCTCCATCTAACTGTGAAATGCGTGCTGTGAGAACGTCTGTCTCTCTAAGTACCCTCCCTCCATATGAATGTGTAAATACGTACTGTAAGAACGGTCAGGAGAAGTACAAATATTAATATTATTTTTTATTATTATTTTTATTTTCATTTTTTAAACCATACCCTGTCTACCTACACGCCCTACTTTCACCATTGCTGTGGAACATGCGCGGTTGGTAGATCAGTCATTTTCATTTTTTTTAAACTTTACCCTGTTGATGAATTGTTTATAAGTATTATTGTTTCATTTCATTCACCAGTTGTTTTTTGTCTTTCTGTTTTTATCTCACAGATACGGATTTCTGGTGGTTTCGTGGGTCAGGAACAAACCCGGGACAGAGTAATCTAGAGGTCAACAAGAAGTGATGGAGAATAGTGAAGGAATGTGTTGTCGACCTCGAGATCCCTTTTCCCTTAAGTTTAGGGTTTGCCCTTAGACCCCGACCCACTCAGAACCGTTTAAAAAACAGTATTAGGCCCGACCCCCTAGAACAGTAGGCCATCTGCCCATAGATTTCCCATCGGGAACAAATTAGAATTCCACTCATGTTTCACCATACACATAATTGTTTTATGTTTTTCTTTTCTAAGACACTGTATTTTGCTAAAACGCTGTTACCCTTTCCTACCTAGTATTAGGATTCATTTGATCATTCCTTCTCCCCTCAATTGATTAATATGGTATTTTGACTATTCATTTTCCAGATCCCAGATCTGCTTCATTATATAGATTATGTAAACTGAATTATCCCATCTTTGGACAATCTAAATTTCCATTCCATTAGGATTCATTATCCCACCTCATCATATTTTTATTATTTTACATTTGATTCATATTTTACCTCTGAATTTGGAATATCCCTCCATTGTAAACATTTAACCTTTATTATCCCCGAACCACCCCTTGACCTTACATTGAGATATTTAGAATAGGGATATCTTCCCCTTCCATTTAATTTTATTATTTTGTTTTCATCACCTTGAGTTTGACTTGATTAGGCATATATATCCTCCCCTGGATAGACTTGATTCTATATTTGGCCTTCATGGTACTAATGGACTCGCCAGGAAGCGACAAGACATCATCAATTACCCTGTCCCCCCTCTCCAAGCTCTGCTTGGTATAAAAACTGTTAGGTGCATCTCCGGCCGTTTTCTCCCGTTTGAATCACAGAGATCAAGTATCTGTCAATGAGAAAGTATAGGCTGAGATTGTCACCTATGGGTCACCTGTTATGTCACCCATCCTGGGGGGCGGGGCGAAGATTCGGCTCCGACAACGAGCCAAACCATCCAGTGTCTGCTCTGATGAGCTACAATGAACATTGTCAAACTCTGACACTAAACGTCGGCGTAGGAACGCTGCAACATTGCTGAGTTCTTTGAGAACCCCGAAGATAGAAGATCGAGAGAGAAAAGTCATTCTGTCTCTCTCCCACAGTACCATCTAAATAAGGAGTGATTGTTTGCCTAGTCTTAAGTCAAAAACTATTTTTTATTTTTCATTGTTCTTGGTTCCACTGTTTCCATTCTGGTTCCATTCCCCTCCTGAGCCTTAGTATAGAGTTAATTTTATTTCTCATCTCCCAATTGACCCTTATATTATTTTAATTTAATTCCCTGAAGATTGATTATTGATCACATTTGACACTTCATCCACAAAACGTGATGGAGTTGATGGATCTGTAGATCTGCTACTTTGGTATTTTTTGTGGACATGTGTCAAGTGTTCATATTTTGTCATCTTGCCCTTTGACCATCAGTTTTATCACCCTCCACAGGCCTAATCATCTCAGACCTATATTATTATATCATATTATATTATGGATTGCCTGACGCCAAGCTCAGATTTTATATCTTAATTAGGCTCCATACTGTCTGCCTGTAGTCAAAAGTTAGCTGGCATATTGAGAGGTCTATTTGGATAAACACTACATGTATTTGACCTTGGTGCCCAGTGAGAAAGTAGATAGGAGTATTTCTCTCTGTCTCTGCTAGCAGGGAAAGAATGTTATCAACAGGTTGCCTGGCAACGCCAGCGTCCACGCTTTCCCGGTCTATGGCTTTCATGACGGAAACTAAGGAAGTTGTCCCAATATCAGTCCCATCATCTATGTGCTGGTCCAATCAGCGTTCGACACCTAGTGCCAGCGTGGCATCGTGGAAATTAACTGTGTAGTCAGCCAATGAAATGTGTATCAACAATAACGTATTCTACAGTATGAATAGCCTTTGAAATGAATTGTTCGTCAGAGACTACCCTGTGCCCTCTTGGTGGTACAGGGGAGAGTAATTTGGCTGTCTGTGGATCTGTTCTGTCTCTCTGATCTGAAAATGAATTAACTAAACCATAATCGTTCTGACTCGACAATCCTTCTTCTGGTGGACTCATCTTTTTATTGTTTACTAAAGGTATTTTTCTAAAAGAGTATTTCCTGCTCAGATCAACTTTTGGAAGTTGTCCTTTCTGCTTAAAGTAATCCTGTTAAAGTTAACTTGGTCATAGGCTCTCGGCCTAGTTGTGGTGCTGAGTATTCATCAGTACTTTTAAAATACTTTCTGTGTACTCTTTGAGTACTTTCTCAAGAGTAGTTTAATAGTTTTAGCCCTGTGTGGCTCAGTAATTCAGTATAATACAGTCCTTTATATCTTTGGTCCCTTTGGCATTTTATGCAACAAATGGGTTTTATCTTAATTATAAATCCATCACCCTCCATCTCTCCATCCATCCCTCCTCCACCGCCACCGCTGCACCCTACCCCACACCCACCCCACCATCCCTCCATCTCTCCATCCATCCCTCCTCCACCGCTGCACCCTACCCCACACCCACCCCACCATCCCTCCATCTCTCCATCCATCCCTCCTCCACCGCTGCACCCTACCCCACACCCACCCCACCATCTCTCCATCTCTCCATCCATCCCTCCTCCACCGCTGCACCCTACCCCACACCCACCCCACCATCCCTCCATCTCTCCATCCATCCCTCCTCCACCGCCACCGCTGCACCCTACCCCACACCCACCCCACCATCTCTCCATCTCTCCATCCATCCCTCCTCCACCGCTGCACCCTACCCCACACCCACCCCACCATCCCTCCATCTCTCCATCCATCCCTCCTCCACCGCCACCGCTGCACCCTACCCCACACCCACCCCACCATCCCTCCATCTCTCCATCCATCCCTCCTCCACCGCCACCTCTGCACCCTACCCCACACCCACCCCACCATCCCTCCATCTCTCCATCCATCCCTCCTCCACCGCCACCGCTGCACCCTACCCCACACCCACCATCCCTCCATCTCTCCATCCATCCCTCCTCCACCGCCACCCCCTACCCCACCATCCCTCCATCTCTCCATCCATCCCTCCTCCACCGCTGCACCCTACCCCACACCCACCCCACCATCCCTCCATCTCTCCATCCATCCCTCCTCCACCGCCACCGCTGCACCCTACCCCACACCCACCATCCCTCCATCTCTCCATCCATCCCTCCTCCACCGCCACCCCCTACCCCACCATCCCTCCATCTCTCCATCCATCCCTCCTCCACCGCCACCCCCTACCCCACCATCCCTCCATCTCTCCATCCATCCCTCCTCCACCGCCACCCCCTACCCCACCATCCCTCCATCTCTCCATCCATCCCTCCTCCACCGCCACCCCCTACCCCACACCCACCCCACCATCCCTCCATCTCTCCATCCATCCCTCCTCCACCGCCACCCCCTACCCCACACCCACCCCACCATCTCTCCATCTCTCCATCCATCCCTCCCTCCCTCACTCACTCACTCACTCACCCCCCCCTCCCTGGCTCCTAGCAGTCCACGTACAGTACGTACTCAGATTAAAACCCAATTCTTTGCGCTGGGTCACCAAGGGCAGCGCAGACACCACCATCCTTCCACTGTGATGTATTTAACCCGTTGGAACCGGGAAAGCAACCCGTGAATCCGTGGAGGGATGGGGGGCGCCCGCTGACCTATAGTGGTCCAGGCGCACGCCACATATATTCTCTGGCCTGGCAGCGCGGTGCGTGTTCGAGTCCCGTTCGTGACAGCCTTTGCTGCATGTCTCTTCTCTCTCTCCCTCTTTCCTGTCTGTCTTCACTTGTCAATAAAGGCAAAAGGCCAAAAACAAATCATTAAAAAAGTAGGCATCCCTACAAGCTGTGCAACACGGCTGTTATGATTTTGCCCTGCAGGGCAGCGCTGCGTGGATTCGTCTGTACTTTGGCTATTAAAAAATGGGTGCGAATCATATATATATATTTTTTTACATTTTTAACTCAGTTCTTTGCATCCCTGGAACAATATATTTTGAAATGGGGGTCCACGCGATCAAATGCATATGATTTTGGGGGTCCTTGACATGAACCACTGATAGACATTTTTGATGTACAGTCCAACACCTGCACATGTTTGGATATGTACTAGCCTATGTTCATGCCTATTTATTTATTTATTGGTTCAGATCGTGTAGATTGTGTATATGGTGTATTTTGCCCTGCTACTAAATAGTAGGACTGGGGACTTTTTGTATTTATTCATAGGTACTGTAAGATGTATTCTGGATGTTGTATTTGCTGGTCCAAAATGTAACATTGACGATGTGGTATTGAAGTGTAATTTTATTTCTGCCTCTTGGCCAGTTCCCACTTGTAAAAGAGACGCAGTCTCAATGTGTTTTACTGGTTAAATAAAGGTTAAATAAAATATATATATAATGTAGCAACATACTGAGTACATGTACGTTTTTTTCAGAAAAGCGAACACATTTGTAGAATCGGCCTCAGGTCTGAATGGCTTAACTTCATCAGAGGACGCTTTTACTTTATCTCGTCACATCCCACTGCTTCCATTGTGTGGCACCTCCATCCCTCCCTCCCTCCCTCCATCCCTCCATCCCTCCATCCCTCCCTCCCTCCGTCCCTGGAATGATATCAGGATGCAGGGAATGAAGCAGGGCTGGACTGGGACAAAAATTCGGCCCGGTCATTTTCGCGTGAATTTGGCCCAGACCGGCCCACCACAACCAGCGTGCAGATAGCAGAAACTCTACCGCCCACTCCGTCGAGGCACACACAAACAAACAAGAAATACCACCACTTTTACAGAACAACATAAATGATACAAACAAAATACAACAGACAACTACACAACCCTTTGTAGAGGGTTTATTTGTCACTCACTGATACAGGTACAGTTAAATTATCATGATGGCACTGGCTGAATGGCATCACGCCCGGACCTTTCCTGGTGGCCTGCCGCCTATTGGCCTGTTTTTTTTTGTTTTTTTAATCATGGCGGCCCCCTACGGTCGCGGCCCACCGGGAATATGCCCGGTACGTCCTGTGGCCCTGGAATGAAGTTGATATTATTGCATAATGTTACGTTACTTGGATTGTTATGATTGAGTTCTGCTGTTATGGTGAATGACACTGTTAAACAGACTGATGGATGCCTTGATAAGAATGAATGTGGTGGAAAGGAACAAAGTACATTTTACTCAAGTACTGTACTTAATATTTCACTTTGGGGTCATTTTAACATCTACTCGTGCTTTTGTAAGGACCACAGAAACAGTTTATAAGTTTCTTGATTCGGTATTATGATATTTGATATTAATTGTATCAGACACACGCCCTTCCTATAAAAAACCTATAAAGCTCAATTTTAACCATGTTAGATTAATTGAAAACACGTGGCTTTGATTCTGGTGACATTTGTTTTGTAAGTTTCCTTTTTCTTTCCAAAAGAGATTATAATAATAAATAATAAATAATAATACAAATATCAATGTACAAGCTCACAACACATGATGCAACACATTGTGAGCTTGTAGATAAAATTATGAAATATGGCTTAAGTGGTAATAATTATAGTCCAATAGCATTATGTTTTTTTTTGTATAAACTTAACTGTGGTATTGTAATCTGAGTATTTCTTCCACCACTGAATGCATATTGTGATCAAATAGAATACTATTTCAGCCTCCCATGTTGTGTAAAATCCTGCATTCATTTATTTTTGTGCGGTGGAAACAAATAGCCCCAGCAATGTCCCTCATCATTTCATGTAATAATTACACAGCAAAGTGTATCGTAAAGCCACCGCGCAAACAAAAGGTGTTTTGACACAAAGCTGATAACTGTGGCCGGTGGGTCATCATAGTTCACATTTCATTCTTATCTTCACCTTGCCCTGTTGTGCAGCGAGTGTAAAAAAAGAATGGAAAAATTCACAGCAAACAAACAGAAAAAAGTATAGCTAAATCTCTCCTGGCACCCAAACTACACGCCTCATAAACCCTCCTCCGCACTCTCACTCCAGTCCAAATGTAACCTCATAAAGTGAAGGAGAGCTTTTATGAGCTACATACAGCAAGGAGAGAACAAACAAAACAGGTGATTGTGCTGAATTAAAAAACGGTGTGAGATCCGTGCACGCCGCAAACTATAGCAGTATATGGCGTTAATGATCCATGTCTCGAGTCTGTTTCATTTAGCCTAAATCAACACAGCCTCCAGTGTTTTAAACCTAATTCACACTCCATAATAACACGACTATGTCACCTACCAAAAATAACTAATCCGGTATGCGCGAAGTATCCGACCTCCTAGCGACATTCCGTGTTCCTTTTTGTGTCCCAGCTAGCCACTTAAAGCCTTATAGGCTTAGTTGATCGAGGTCCCACGAGGCCTGTATACTTAATTGGTCCGCTCATTTCTTCCCCCCGTCGTCGAAAATAGCCCATCTACAAGCTCACAGAGCGGCGCCGCCGTGCGGAGCATTGCAGATCACCCATTTTCACTGAGCGTTCGCCACGGAACAAGATCGCTGGGGTTCATGTGGTTAACTGCCTGGACTTATTTCTAACGACTGTTAGACTATACGCTCTGGTTCTTTTTGTTCACCAGGCAGTCTTGCATTAAGCAGCCCTATAGCAGTCAAATTAATCTAATCTAAGGAGTGCTTGTGGGGGGGAAAATAAAAAGCCACATTTCCCGGGGGAAACTCTAGTCTATTGTGTAAAAGTGTTCGTGTCACACTCACACCAAGAGAGAGAGAGAGAGAGACACAACAGGAACAGAGACAAGAATAGCTTTATGGATTCTGCAGACTGCAAACGCGGTGACTGTGCTAATAACACCATGGGGAGCTGTGATTGGCCGGCGGTCACAATGTGCTATTGTTCGACGTGACGGTACATTTGCGTCTGAAGTTATGCCATCGATGGCCTTTCCCTGACGATTGACTTTATGCCTTCAGGAATCTCAGAGAAGTGCTCTGAATAAATTACCCGTGGGCAGGGTTATGGCATTTCCACGGATTAAAAGACACACAGAGGACAGAGGAGTTTTCCTGGACCAAGTACCCCGATTTATTTTACTTAAGTACAAGTTCGGTATTCAAAATTGCACTTAACCCATTTAGACCTCAGGCCGATTCTAAAAAAAATGGCTTCTAAATCATGACAGTTTTCTAAAAAAAACAATGTTTCTATATCAGTGATTTTCTCAAACTATTTCATGTCAAGGACCCCAAAAATTATATGTATTTGGCCACCGACCCCCATCTGAAAATATGTTGTTCCAGGGACCCCCCCAGAACCAAAGATTTGAATTAAAAACGTTCGCTCTGAAGTCTGAAGGAATATATATTCAAAGATTTGCAGCACATTTTCACGATTTTTCAAAAATAGCTAAAGTATAACATAAGGCTTAAAACACCAAAAGGGGTTCCCGTCCAGAATGGGTTAAAAGTTAAAAGACAAAAGCCTTTATTTACTTAAAGTACTCATTATGCAGAAGTTTTCAAATGTGAAAAATGGATTAGAAATCCTTTGAAAACAGCAGATCTACAAGGGCTGAAGGGAAAGTTAATGAAACCGATGCGTTCTCACATCTCGTTGCGTCAAATCGGTGACGAGTTGGGGCGGGATTTGACCAAGCGTCACACTTTTGACACAACGGGACTCGCCCAGCAGAGTCACAGCCAGGGCTCTCCTGCCCTGCCACATGTTGACACAACGGGACTCGCCCAGCAGAGTCACAGCCAGGGCTCTCCTGCCCTGCCACATGTTGACACAACGGGACTCGCCCAGCAGAGTCACAGCCAGGGCTCTCCTGCCCTGCCACATGTTGACACAACGGGACTCGCCCAGCAGAGTCACAGCCAGGGCTCTCCTGCCCTGCCACATGTTGACACAACGGGACTCGCCCAGCAGAGTCACAGCCAGGGCTCTCCTGCCCTGCCACATGTTGACACAACGGGACTCGCCCAGCAGAGTCACAGCCAGGGCTCTCCTGCCCTGCCACATGTTGACACAACGGGACTCGCCCAGCAGAGTCACAGCCAGGGCTCTCCTGCCCTGCCACATGTTGACGAGAAGGACAGATGATTTACAGTATCATTCTAAGGCTCTCTGTATCTGTTTGCAACTGGAATGGTTCCGGGTCAGGAGAAGTGAACTTCACACCGTTCGGCGGACGCCTCACTTGGGGGCGCCTTGACATCAGATGTAGAGTTGCTGGCCGGCTCCATATACAGATCTAGGTGATGATCTAGGTGATGATCCAGTCTTCTCCATGTATGGCTATCCAGGGTTTGATGAGATCAGTGTTGTGATCTTCATATGGAGACGGCCATATACTGTATGGAGCGTGTCACGAGACATGACGGACTGACGGACATATATGGAGCGTGTCAAGAGGCGGACAGGCTTTAGCGTGACTGACAGGTTTTGCAGGTTTTCATAGTAATCTGCGACCTGTGGTCGCAATGGGTGCCGTGGGACCCTAGGGTGCCGTGATTCTGCAAGTCCAGAGATGCCGCCGAATACTTTGATAATATTTGGAATTGATCAACGTCACTTCAGTTTAACAACCACTTAAAACCTCTAAAATGTGTAAGACGGACCACCAAACCTCCTCGCTAAGAATAGCCGATCTACAAGCTTGTAGAGCTTGTTGTGAGCTTGTAGATCGGCTATTTTTGGTGAATGTTCACCCCCAGATTGGGGTTGTTGTCGTAGAATGGAAACTACTATTCTCCCAAGTTTTCCTCGTGACACGTACTGTATCTTATAGGGGTAAAGATTTACGTACCAAAATATGACATAAATGCAAGGTTCTATAATGCATCAATGAAATTCAGGGGTGTCTTGGATGAAAAAGGTTATTTACAGGGGAGGTTCACAGAGAAGATTGTGTGCGCATGCATCTCTTGCCTGAATGTAGGCCAGGTGCTGGATGTCAAGGCATCAAGGTAAACATCAGAGAGGAGGAAGCGACATCCGCACACTTGTCGTCACATTTGCCTGATGAAGACCTAGAGGGTCGAAACGTTGCATTTTTGCCTTTAATAAAACAAGTCTCTTGTGGAGCTCTAGAAACAAGCGTGCGGATGTTTCCTCCTCCTTGATGATATTTACAGGATGTTTCCTCCTCCTTGATGATATTTACAGGGGTGACCTGAGACAGAAAATGTTTGAGAACCACTTTATAGCGGACTCGTCAACAAATGTACTGGGCAGCGCTGGCCGAACAACAAATGTACTGGGCAGCGGTGGCCGAACGGTTTGCGGAGCGGTCTTGTTATCGGAAGGTCGCCAGGTCGAATCCCCGGACCGGCACGTTAAAATTACCACCGCTGAAGTGCCCTTGAGCAAGGCATTGAACCCCTACCATGAAATGTTCTATGAGCAGGGTCTGGCTGTAAACAAGCATCTCGCGCTTAGTCCATTCACCCTGGGTAAACAAAGAACTTTGCTTTGCTTTGCTTACTAGTCGGGAGTGAAAACGGCACTTCTGCATTCCAGTGGACGGGGATTATACCGGGAGCGATGAAAAGGGATGCCACGGAGGAATGCTGTCCCGTCGATGGGGTGATGCAGACAGCACGGTCGGCACGGGTGATTTTTGACCCAACTTGTCACTATGTTATGACCCGCAGAGATGGGAATACGTTAAGTTATGCACATGCACTGTGTAGATCCAAAAGGTGACTCCGCCAACACACAGCCTACAGAATATTTATGCTGGCTGGATTGAAGCATCAGGCCAAAGGACACCATGTCTGACAAGTTGGCTCTCAGTCTCCGTACGAGGAGACACAAGGACCTTGTGACGTGTGTGGACAGGTGTAGAATAGATAGAATGTTGTCTCTCTCCATACGAGGAGACATACACGTTATTCCGACCAGTTCCTTTCCCCTCCATCAGGTGCCCCAGCTGGCCAGGGGGAGGTAGTTTAGAGACCAGGATTACGGCATGTTTTTGTGAGGGTACCTACCCTAGGGGACACGGGGAGAACATGCAAACTCCACACAGAAAGGCCCTTTCGCCAACGCCGCCTCGGGTATGGGCACAAAAATCATGTTTTAAAAGATGCCTAACGATGATGTCACTGGTGGACTGGTTTCTGAACTGCCCACAGCCCTCTTTTGAGACACAGACTGAGTAGAAAACATTTGTGGTATTTCATCATGAACATTAGTGAGGACCAATTATATGAAGATAGGTTGAAAAGTGGTCCTTTAAGTTAAGGTTGTAACAGAACATGTCTGGCGGCTCTCTATGCATTATTTAAGTTAAGGTTGTAACAGAACACGTCTGGCGGCTCTCTATGCATTATTTAAACCAACGCTCTTGTCTGAGGTGGCTGCTGATAAATCACATGAAACATAATCGAATGGCTCTTTCTGACTCTACGAGAAGTAAGTGAACCGTGTGCTGTGCTGTGGAAAGCATTTCACGGATTCGCTTCCCTACGCTACAGCTCTCGCTTTCAGAGAAGGTTCTCACAAACTCATTTGGGCCCTGCAGGAGCTCAGGAGCAGTGGTGGAAAAAAGTACTCGCATGTTTTACTTAAAGGGATTGTGACATAAAACTAAAGTTTTTGTAATTTTTCTTATTTATTCTTTTAGGTTTTCTGAGCTCAATTGCACCCAAAAATACCTGAACATTTAACATTCAGTAGATTTTCTGTTGTCTGGGGTTTTTTGGCTCAAACAAGTGCTTTGATTTTCCTGCTGTTTGTGATGTAGATGTCACGGTTTTCACTGTTTTGCCCGTTTTCATTGGAGCTCAAAAGGCCTTTCATTGGAGCTAATAAACGCCATTGACAATGAACAGAGTTTAACGTTTGTTTTGTCTGTGTTTGTTTTGTCTGTTACTGCACAAATAATCCTCGATGTTGTAAGATGACAAGAGCGCCCCTCACTTCACACGGGTGTGATTTTTTAAATAGCTATACTATAAACATCTACAGTAACATATCATGTTAGTAATTGGTGCCCTTTTATGCCCATGTATGGATAATTATAATCGTAATGTATTTCGCGTTGTGATTGGCTGGAAGGTGGGAGAGAGAGGGGAGCCGGGAGAGAGAGGTACTGTAGGCATTGGGTATGTCATATCCCCGAACGGGTATGGACTACTACTAAAAATCCTCTCATACCAATTTAGCAGGCTACTGTATGTTAGTGTGCGGCGTTTCGGACACAGCCAGGTGTTTGTGGATTTTCGGCTTGGGCAACCACTGATCCGAACGGCTTCCCCGATTGGTCAACCCGAGCACATGAGCTTTGCGGATTGGCCAAGCGTCAGGTGACATTTGTGCTGCTGTATCCAATATTAGTGGTTGATTGGCTGAGCAAAGTACATATTGAGGATAAAAAGTGAGGACGGGCATCTTGAGCACCAGAAATCGGCGTCCTCGGGTTTCTACTTTCTTGACAACAATGGCACCACCGCCGAGACTGAGAATGCCGTGGAAGCAAGGAATGCAAATATGTGAGAATTGCAGAGATGATTGCCATAGACTAATGGATGCTTCCAAAGGCGCTAAGACACACATGGTAGACGTAGATGAAGGCGAGGCTATCCTCCAAAGCATCAGAGACATCGTCAACAATGTTGGATGTGACGACCCCCTTTGTGTACCGCGATGGGATCGGGTGACTGATTGGATCGCTAAGAGAACTGTTGTTCAGAACGAGTGGGCTGCTGATGCGGACGAAGATTCCGTATTGGCACACCAGTCTTGTGTCAACATTGTGAAGGACCTCGATAAGCTCAGAGACCTTATAATTGACCTTCAAATTGCAGAGATTATGATGATGATGAAGTGAGGACCTATTATATGAAGATAGGTTGAAAAGTGGTGAAGTGGTCCTTTAACACCTATGGATCTGTCCCAACAAAGCTCCCAATGTCGTACCCATGCAGACAGAGCTATACGGCAGAGCTAAGCACATCTCACATGTCTGGTAGGGAATCTCATATGTCCAAAACTGTTACTTTTCACGATTCAAATACAAAAATAGCTAAGTAGCTGATCGACAGGCTCGAGATCTGCCGCTTTTGATGCTTTTGTGTGATGCCGTAATATCAAGTAAGGGCGTTAATTTATGAAAGAAACATAAAAAAGATTGAATATGGAGATAAGAGGTTATCTTGTATGTCCAAAAGCTTTTCAATGGATCCCTGTGTAGTTATGATTTAGTCATGAGTCACATGAGCTCATGAGTTACTTCTCATTGGTAAAATATTCATAAGACCCAGAAACAGACATAACCACTTTTTTTTTTTATCTCACGATTTTGCAACCCATTCTTTCACCCAGTGCTGTCAATATTGTCTAATGTAATCCTGGGCGCTACACTCCCTCTGCCAATCTGGGGAGAGCAACGGACTGACCTCATGTTTCCAAGACATAACCACTTTCAACCTGGCGCCTCCATTTTGGCGTTCGGGTGTTGCGGTCTGAAAATAGCAGATCTACAAGTTCATGACTGCGACGTGTTATGAGCTTGCAGGAAAGAGTGCAGGAAGGAAGAGTCTCATTTATTAAGCGTTGTCGTTTTGTTCTCCTGGCTGTCCTGCATCTGCAGCACGCGCAACTGTGAATAAAGGTCGTCTTGCTTCTCTTCACACATTAGCATTTAAATAGCGTTACAAACGCACACTATCACTGAGTATCACTGACAATACACGCCCACTCCTCAGGCACCGGCTGCTCACACCGCAGCCTAATTAGAGTTCAAAAAACAAAGTTAAAAAGATAATAAAGCATCAGGGACGGACCGGCGAGATCAAAAGGCAAGCGACCTTCACCGTTGGCAGCCTTGTACGTGCTACTGTAATAGCATTGTTGCTATTCCACTGCTGCTATTTAACACACCGATTGCCATGGACGGATATCTCCGTCTTTTCAAATCCATCGGTTCACGGTCATGGATGGATGTTTTATATTGAGTTTGAGATCGCGCTACACTATACGGTCTGTCAGCGTCTCCGTGTCTAGGAGATAACGAGGAAGTGGTTGGTTCCCCCCTCGTTGACTTTAACGATAGCCGAACTCTTACCACCCATTTATCTAGGATTCTAATCCCAGATTCCAATTATAATCAAAACATATGCTTTATTCCGGTCGCGTCACTGGTTACAAAAAAATATGCCTTGGGTGGTCCGCGATCCTCCCACGATAGGATTGCTTATCATTTTTGCCCCTTGAATAACTTAAGGCACCTTACTTTAAAATACCCGTGGCAGTCACTGTGTGTATTATATGTGTTGCAACCAGCGGACAAAATAAGTCCCCGCAGTCGGCATATGAGTCAATTTCCGCTGAAGAACCGCCGAAGAAGCAGTTATTTTGTGTGTACCAAATTCCCATCAAACAGCGGTGGCCTAAGGGTTAGAGGAGCGCCCTTGTTGCCGGTTCGATTCCCCGTACGGGCAGGAAAAATCTGGGTGGGGAAGTGATTGTCATCACTCACCCAACACCGCTGAAGTGCCCTTGAGCAAGGCACTGAACCCCCAACTGCTCCCCCTGGAGCTGCTTCGTGGCCAACAGTATAAGACTGTGGTTGTACTGGTCAGCTCCCAGGTTTTAATGTGTGTGTGTGTGTGTGTGCATGTGTGTCTGTCTGTGTGTTTCTATGTGCAGGGCGTTGCTGAAAATGAGCACCTGTGCTCAGCTACTTCCCTGGGTAAAAAAAACAAAAATAAAACACAAGGTCAATTTTATATTGGCATATTCAGCTAAATCCATTGAGGTCACTGTATGTACTATATATGGACTCTAACAAATCAATGGGAAGAAATTATATATAATATAAAGCAGGTTGTGACTCATCAAGGCAGTAAACAGAGACAGACAAACACACGTTGTACGTTGTTACTGTGATCAAGCAGCGAAGCGTCCCTCCCTGTATGTCTAACATCAACATCTCTGCTTTTCTGAGAAAAACTAATCAATAAGAGCATCTTGCTTATCCATCTCCCAAAGGTTAAACGCACTCTCACTGAAGACGCCTGGCCTTTTCTTTAGAGAATCAAAGGGAGGGATAATTGTGCCCTTAACCCCCAGGGGCAAATAAAGCAAACGGCCCGGGCTATTAGATTTGAGACGGAGCCAGGAGGGGACACGTCGTACAGAGAGGAGTTGGCATGTAAAAGAAAAGAGAGAAAAATCAACAAGAGGCCTCCTCATATAGCCACTCCAGCAGCGCTAATCTAAAATAAGGCCCCCTTGGCGTGCGGCTTTTGGCAGATATCCTGCTCACTCATCCATGCAGGCGGAGGGGAGTTACAGCACAGAGACCTTTTCCACGCATACGATGATGATGTGCAACGGATCTCACACGCTGTAGCGCGGCGGGCGTAAATATCACGGCGGCTCGGCTATACGGTCGGTCAGGGACGCATTCGCTGTGACACCTAACATGTTCCTGTCACGTTCACCGCTGTGTGACTGATGAGGTGTGCCTCCATAAGGAAGAACATCTGTATGCGTGTTGTTTTCACGGATGTGGTTTTCAACCCTTTTCATATCAACACGTCCATTATGTGTTCAGCATTTGAGCCACGGACCACCCTTCGACGAGATTTAGCCTCTCAGACCCAAAATGTATATATACATTTTGGGTCTGAGAGGCTAAATCTCTGCACAAATATTCTATAGAATATTTGTGTTATCGTTAGATACAATTTTGTCACAATTCCATGCTGTATTGATGTTGATACCAATAGGAGAGATAACAGGCAAATACGATAACAATTCTTCTACATTCTCAGTTTAATTAAGTCATACAGATGTTTACCAATGATTTAACTCGACCTGGAACCCCCTCAAGGACCACTGGTTGAAAAACAGTGATTTAGATTTAGGGCTGGGCAATAACATCTATATATTATATTATTTTCATATGAGAATAATCGTCTGGAATTTTGGATATCATCATGATATAAGTCGTGTTGTCTTTTCCCGGTTTAAATCAAGTAAAATATAGCTACATTTCCCACCTGCAAACTGACAACGTGAAAATGAACCCAGCCTAGACCACATAAAAGATCGATATTGAGGTCTCTGGCAAAACATAATTGTGATATTTGATCTATATTGCGCATCCCTACCCCTGCCACCCCCCCCCCCCCCCCCCCCCCCCCCTGTGAACAGCATAAAGGCATTAAATCATGGTGTGAATATGGCTCTGTGGGGACAGACCGTCTCATGAATGTGTAACACAGCCATGATTCACACTTAATAGTCAGAACAGACCGGTGGCTCCTGAAATACCGTGTGGCAGCATATTGAACCCTGCATATTGAACCCTGCATATTGAACCCTGCCGCTGATCAACTTTGTCAATAGTGTGAATGACGGTTAGCAAAAGTTGCTATTAAATGCCTTGATGTCATATTCGACCATAGGCCAATATTACCTTAAACCCGTCTGGCGTCTCACATTTTGTTTTAAAATGCTAATTTTGGTCATGGTCGACTTGGTACTGCCTAGGGCAGTGGATTTCAAACCTTTTCATATCAAGACCCATTATTTATTCGCCATTTGAGTCACGAACCACCATTTGATGAGATTTAGCCTCGCAGACCCAAAAATAAAGACTATTTTGTTCATTCCATGCTGTATTGAAGTGGTACCATAGGAGAGATAAAAAAAAACATTTTTTTTATTTACCCAGGGTAGTAGCTGAGCACAAGTGCTCATTACCGCCCTGCACATAGAGACACACATACAGACACACACATTAAAACCTGGGAGCTGACCAGTACAACCACAGTCTCATACTGTCGGCCACTAAGCAGCTCCACTGGAGCAGTTGGGGGTTCAGTG
The DNA here is from genome assembly GCF_951216825.1 of Electrona antarctica. NCBI lineage: Eukaryota > Metazoa > Chordata > Actinopteri > Myctophiformes > Myctophidae > Electrona > Electrona antarctica. Next base: position 9,543,202 of record NC_136799.1, on the reverse strand, counting down.
CCTTGCTCAAGGGCACTTCAGCGGTGTTGGGTGAGTGATGACAATCACTTCCCGACCCAGATTTCTCCTGCCCGTCCGGGGAATCGAACCGGCAACCTTTCGGCAACAAGGGCGCTCCTCTAACACTTAGGCCACCGCTGCCCCTTGATCAAAATAACTATTATTTTACATTCTCTTGAGTGTAAAATGAAAGACTTAATTTTATGCTCTCAAAAAACCCTAATAAGGGTCCATTTGGTAACAAACTCTGCATCATTTAGCTGGGGACCACCTGGAAATGACCACTGATGGTCCCCGGACCACTGGTTGAGAACCACTGGCCATGGGGATAACTCCATGTTATTTTAACTTTTTAACTTTAGCTTTAAAACACATCTTGCAGGAAAAGAGTGAAAAGTAAGTGAGAATGAGAGAGCTTTACAACAGAAACCAGCTATTAGGGGACTAACTATTAGGGCATTTGAACACTGACGCCTGCAGTCACAATGTTGTACAGGCAGTGTCTCAATTTATGGGACGCATGAAAAGTCTTGGAAATAAGGGACTATCCCATGCAAAGGGGTACATCTGGTCACCCTATAGAATGGGTGAATGTAATGTGCAATCATTGTAAAGATAACTTGGACTTGGATAAAGTCGCTATATAAATGCACTATTTAAACTACCTCCCCCTGGTCAGCCGGGGCGCCTGATGGAGGGGAAAGGAACTGGTCGGAATAACGTGTTCCTTCCACGCGCTACGTCCGGCTGGGGAAACTCCCGCCCCTGTCAGGTGAAAAGAAGCAGCTTGGACTCCTCATGCATAGAAGGAAGCATGAGGTCAGAACGCTCCCCAGGTTGGCAGAGGAAGTGTAGCGCCCAGCATTACAACTGTGAGTGGACGACCCAATTAAGCATTACACCTGTTTACAAGAGGGTCCACCTTGTTCAATTCATCAAAACATTTAGAGACGTACAAATAGACACTTCTACAGTATATAGTCAAAGAACAGAACAGGAATTCATCATAAGGGAGGTAAAAAGGGAAAAGAAACATATACAGTGAGGGGGAAAAGGGGTGGGGGGGGGATTCAGATTTTACACGGACCAGTTTAGAATTGCAGCCGTCCGTAGGTGGCCTTTGAGAGCAAATGAATGGTGAATGTATCTTTGTATAATATGCATGTCTCCTGGCTTCCATTCAATAAGAAATCAATACACAAGTATAGCAGCGACGTGACACGTTGTTCTGAGGTTGTAGATCGGCTAATTTATGAACAAAAATATGAAATAAACTACTACTACATATCTGCGTGCATGCGTGAGAGTGTCTGCAGCATTTGTGTATCTCCCACTGTGTGTGTGTGTGTGTGTGTGTGTGTGTGTGTGTGTGTGTGTGTGTGTGTGTGTGTGTGTGTGTGTGTGTGTGTGTGTGTGCAACTGCCCGTTCAGTCTGACTGTCCATTCAGCATCCACGTATTCCTGTTTCACTGATCAGTGTTAGTGTGGGCGCACGCACGCACGCACGCACGCACGCACGCACGCACGCACTCACGCACGCACGCACGCACGCACGCACGCACGCACGCACGCTGCATACACTGCACCCACCCACCGCAGCAGCAATCAAAGTCGACACCCGGCCTATACTCTACTCCCCCTCTCCAGGGAGGGTGCGAGTCTGGCCTGCTGCCACTAGGGGCAGTATTAGACATTAAAGTGGATGAGGTCTGGATAGGATGAAGGACAATAACTATTAATTATTTCTCTGCTAGGTACATATACCAAGGGGCCAGTGAGGCTATTCAACGTTGAAGCTCTGGGCCCTAGTGGTAGGAGGAGGGACTACAGGCGGACCCGTGGATTCATGACCGGGAAACCCCGTGCAGCTGGGCTTTAACATTGTGTCGTGACGTAGGACCATCACTCCAACGTCACCCCGGACCTCAAATTTGAGGTCCGGAGGAGGGACTTCCGGCAGTCTTCCAGGTGCTTCAAAACGCCACTGAGCAACTTCCACTGACATGAATAGCTGGGGGGGCGGAGCTTCGCGCCAGTTCAGTCTCTATCCTTTTATATACTCTATGACATATACGTATATTCATACCCCCCAGCTATGGGACGTTATTTGCTAGGCACGTATATATTCGTAGCATAGCATCCATATTCTGGTGCATGTCATAATAGGTGAATAACATTCTGCAAAAAAAACACCACAACTCATTGCAAAGCAACATGATGTTAGCTTGTAGGTTGGCTATTTTCAGCAAAGATAACGCGAGAGGGCCTAGTATAGAGCCCTGGGGGACGCCGGTCATCTAATCATAATAGGTGGTTAACAAGAAATGGCCACATTCCATCATCACTCTGGCTCACACACACACACACACACACACACACACACACACACACACACACACACACACACACACACACACACACACACACACACACACACACACACACACACACACACACACAGAGCTATCACCTTAAGCCCTAATCCCTTAAAGGAAGTGATGAGTAGGGTATATAGGTGAGAACGTCCTCTCTCCTTCTCCTCCATTCTAATTAGCCCTGAGGGGAGTGGGAACGCCGAGGGCAGCCATGTCTCTTCTTTCTTCTTTATATTTTGGAGCTAACGGAGAGATAACGGCGGCCTGATAAGCGCCAGACAGCCAGCCAGCCAGCCAGGCCGGCCGGCCGGCGGAAAGTCTGAATACTTATCAGGGATAAAGGCAGAGAATTAGTCCACTATATATAACGATATGAAATGTGCCTTCATCATCAGAGCTTTTGCCAAGTGCAGAGTGCAGCGTTCAGGAACAACGGCATGGCTTGACTGACTGACTGAAGTGTGCTCCATGTGTGTCATCTCATCTCACACTGACACGCTGTCTTTGTGTTTCTGTATGCAGACTCACTCCCAATCCTTCCTCCGTAGACAGAAAACCTGCACCTCTTCAGACTCCACCTAATACCCCGCCGCACTCGCCGTATAGCCTCGACGATCGTGCAGGCGTATACAAGGCTAAAATTATGTCATTTAGATAGCATATTATGTAGATATAGGCAACACTTCATAGTGTATACTGTATATAGTTTATGTGTACAGATATTCTACTGTATATACTTATTAATAGCTACGTTCTTAGCTTACGCATGTTTCTTGATAAATGCTTTTTATATATGTGATGTATTCCCATGCTTTTGTTCTTGCTTAATGTAAATCGCTCTGGATTAAGAGCGTCTGCTAAATGCCTAAATTGTAAATTGTATTAATATGACAATTAGCATACTTCATATATGCATAACTTCATATGTTTTCAATATGACGCGCTGCCAGATAGACAAAGTCACGCATGCACGGAATGGAACCCGTTTCGTTTTGAGGATTCCGGGCCCGTGTACTGCTCGTTTACATGCAGGAGACGCCAGGCGGAGCTTCTTCAAAGATTTCCACTCTTTGAACAGGGTTTCACTTTGTTGCGTTTTCTTTTTTCCCTTTCTTTTTTTTATCCCACAATTTTTGTAACCCTTTTCTCCTCATATTGCTCCCAGTCAAAGTGGGGTGTGTGCAGGAACAGTGGTCCTCCTCACCCATTGTCAACTGTCTAGTGCAGTGGTTCCCAAACTCTTTGTGTCAAGGACCCCCAAATCAACATTTATTAGGCCACGGACCCCCATTTGAAAACATATGCCAGTGACCCCGATAAGGGAGGATTTTTACGGCTCTATAGCAGTGATTCCGAAACATTAATTTCATGCACCCCCAGTTTCACACGCATTATGCTACGGACCCCCAATTGAATGGCATTTCTATCTCTGGTACCCCAATTTATATTGTAAAACCATTGTTAATTTAACTCTGAGATTGTACAAATGTGTACACTCCCATTTGTACACTCTGAGTTACAGACCCATAAGGGTACATTTGGTTTCTATCTCTAATTGAGCTAGGTACCCCCTGGAACTCCCTCAAGTACCCCCAGGGGTCCCCGGACCCCACTTTGGGGTCTAGTGTAACCCTGGGAACTACACTCAATCTGCCAACCTGGGGAGAGCAACGGACTGACCTCATGCTTCCTTCAACCCCTGTGATAACGCTGTTGTAGAAGGCTTACTGATATTATCTGATATTTTGTCGTTTTCTCTAGACGGTTGTCGTCTATGAACGGGGCCTGAAACACCAATGTTGAAACATGTGGGACAGTGCCGTCACGTATTCAACAGTCACAAGGCGGGCCCGGGGACATGCACGGTGACAAACTGTCCATCTTGTCATATTTGTGTCTGTTGTCATTTTTCAAGGACACCGTTAGATGTTTTTTTCAATTCCAGCTGAGACGAGAGAGATGCTCTGCATCAGTGTTGTTTTTGACAGCAAATTTTGATTTTAGTTTTAGTCGTATAGTCTTTTGAATAGTTTTCATTTAGTTTTAGTCACATTTTAAGTCATCTGAAATGTTTTAGTGTTAGTCTAGTTTTAGTCAACTGAATATCATATCATATTTTAGTCGACTAAATCTACAGTTGATTTAGTCGACTGAAATGTATTTTGGTGGGTCTTGATGGCGTCGTAGTGGCTGATTTTACACTTGCTGAAAATAGCCGATCTTCAAGTTGATCGGCCATTTTCAGCATGCAACCAAGTGTACAAAGACTTATAGTGGATCTCTTGTCCACTAGTCCCTTCCTAAGATTTTAGTCTAGTCTAATCTAGTTTTCGTCAGTGAAAAAAGGTAGTCGACGAACATTTTTTGTCATAGAATCGCGACCCCTTCCCCGCCAGAGTGTAGAGTAGGAGAGTAGCGACACGCTTTGATCTCGCCGCAAAGCGGGTGCCTATGGGCTATAGTTCCAAACATTGCTCCTATGGCTGGAACTATCCCACTGAGATAGAATGAGCACTTCCGCATTCCATTGTTACAATGGGAGTCAACGCTAGTGTCGCCACTCTCTTACTATATTACTCTGTTCCCCTCCCCGCCCCCCCCTCCCCACCACCAATTGACCGCTACAATAACCTTAATAATAGGGAAAATACATCATAATTACTGAATCGCGACTCCCAAGTTGAGAACCCCTGTATTAGTCGACAAAATCGACACTGCTCCGATTGCATGAAAAAACTCTGTCCAAGAAGAATAAGAAGAAGAAGAAGAAGAAGATGAAGATGAAGATGAAGATGAAGAAGAAGAAGAAGAAGAAGAAGAAGAAGAGCAGGGAGGGGATTTCACGGTGGGAACGTGGATCCTGCTCCAGCTACAGTGTGCATGGAGTTATGAATAAATCATACTCCATAGGAAATTCTGCCACAGAAAAAGCCTTGTGTGCATGTGGCAGTGTGTACCGTACAGTGTGTGCGTACGTGCGTGCGTGTACAGTATGTGTGGTGGGAGTCTCTTCTTACGTAACGGCCAGGACCGCATTCTGTTTCTGTGTGTGTGTGTGTGTGTGTGTGTGTGTGCGCGCGACTGTGTGTGTGCGCAACTGTGTGCCTGACTGTGTGCCTGACTGTGTGTGTGTGTGTGTGTGTGTGTGTGTGTGTGTGTGTGTGTATGTGCGTGCATAACGGCAAGGACTGCATTCTGAGGATAGCTTGTTAGAAGGAAGAAGCCTTTAGAACCCTCTTCCTGGTTGCCGTAGCAACCATGATCTTAAGTCTCTTGGTTGTCACGCGGAGAGCGCGGGCAGTGCTCTGAGGAGAGGCGTGTCCTCGTGGGCGGTGCTCTGAGGAGAGGCGTGTCCTCGTGGGGGCGGTGCTCTGATGAGAGGCGTGTCCTCGTGGGGGCGGTGCTCTGAGTAGAGGCGTGTCTTCGCGGGCGGTGCTCTGAGGAGAGGCATGTCCTCGTGGGCGGTGCTCTGAGGAGAGGCGTGTCCTCGTGGGGGCGGTGCTCTGAGGAGAGGCGTGTCCTCGCGGGCGGTGCTCTGAGGAGAGGCATGTCCTCGTGGGCGGTGCTCTGAGGAGAGGCGTGTCCTCATGGGGGCGGTGCTCTGAGGAGAGGCGTGTCCTCGTGGCGGTGGTGCTCTGAGGAGAGGTGTGTCCTCACCACTCGCGGACAGTGCTCTGAGGAGAGGTGTGGCCTCGTGGGCGGTGCTCTGAGGAGAGGTGTGTCCTCGTGGGCGGTGCTCTGAGGAGAGGTGTGTCCTCACCACTCGCGGACAGTGCTCTGAGGAGAGGTGTGTCCTCGTGGGCGGTGCTCTGAGGAGAGGCGTGTCCTCGTGGGGACAGTGCTCTGAGGAGAGGCGTGTCCTCGTGGGGACAGTGCTCTGAGGAGAGGTGTGTCCTCGTGGGCGGTGCTCTGAGGAGAGGTGTGTCCTCACCACTCGCGGACAGAGCTCTGAGGAGAGGTGTGTCCTCACCACTCGCGGACAGTGCTCTGAGGAGATCGCTACAGAAACTTCCTGGGGAACTTCCCGGAACACCGTACCAGTGTTTCACCATGAGCAAGTACCACTACATGCACATGAAAGACACCCAATGCAGCAAAATGTTTTTGTTTCATGTTGTTTCAACCTCTTAACTTAAACCATTTAGGACTGAGACCAGATTATACAAATGTCTTCAAAATCATGATGTTTCTCTGTCAGTGGTCAACTATTTCATGGACCCGAAAATTATATGTAATTGGCCGACGACCCGCATCTGAAAATATGTTGTTCCAGGGACCCCCCGGAAGCAAAGATTTGAGTTAAAAACATTCGTAAGGATGAAATGGAATCATCAAGTTATAGACCTCTAAGCCTTCTAAATTTTGACCAAAAAGTCATCGCGAAGATAGTGTCAACTAGGCTTGCCAGACACATGACATCTCTCGTATGTGGTCTTTCAGACTACAACGTGGTACGCGCCAGGGTTGCTGTACGAGCTCTCTACTGTTTAATTTAATGCTTGAACCACTCGCTAGCTGCATAAGAAAGCATCTTGACATCAAAGGAATCAAGGTTGGGAATGTAGAATGTAAATTATCGCTTTACGCCGATGATTTATTAATATTTATGATGGATCCATCCTCATCCCTCCCTCCGCTTCTCTCATTAGCCCTGTAAGCCGTTAATTTAATATAACTGTCTGGCTACTCTATCAACTGGCAAAAAAGAGCATTTGTCCCTCTTACAGATAATCTGGATCAGTCGTATCTTAATTGATTCCCTCCCTTTTAAAATAATTACAGACCAGTTTACATATCTGGGCTTATCTATTCCGTTGAACCCAAAGTATCTGTTTAAATATAATTTCACTCCACAAATAGATAAACTTAAAGCAGACATCGAATACCGGAGGACGCTGCCGGTGTCTATGATAGGGCGCGTAAACGCGATCAAGATGGTTTCTCTCCCCAGGTTTATGTATTTATTTCAAACAACTTGCATCGTCATTTTTTAAAAACATTGACTATAATAATGTCTTTTATTTGGGGTTATAAGACTAACCGCATCTCAAAGAATCATTTACAGAAACCCAAGTTAAGTGGGAGGCTATCGCTCTCTGTACTTCAACACTGTTACTGGGCCACCAATCTCAGAGCCTTCATTTATTGGCAGGACCACAGCTTCCTCAATCCCCCGCAGACGCTCCTAAATGGCTCCAGTTCGAATCACAGGCAGTGACGGGTATATCTCTCTTTCAGCTCTCCTCCAAGGAATATCCAGCGCACCTACTGGGAGACTTTGTTCTGGTAAACTCAATCAAAATGTTGAAGCAGGTATACGGAGGGTGCTTTCAGTTCCTGATCTGTCAGCACACTCTCCTATTTGTTTTAATCATAACTTCATTCCATCACAGTCAGATGCAGCCTTTGAATATTGGAAGGACAATTAAGGGCTTGATACGTTTTTCAGATCTATATATAAATAATCAATTTGCATCATTTACTGAACTGAAAAAAGCATTTTCCCTCCCACAAGCTCACTTTTTCCGTTATTTACAAGTTAGACATTTTGTTCAAAATAACTTTAAAAAAAAAATAATAATAATAACTTTAATAATTTTGAAAATCTTCCCCAGGAACACTGTCTTTATGCGTTGTTGAAACAGCACCCTAATTCTAAACAACTTATTTCGAAATTTGTTTCACTGTTTTGTCTATTCCGTCAACAACACATACAGTATAAAGTCTGCCTGGGAGGATGATATTACCGTTGAGCTGTCCGACGAGATCTGGAGCGAGGGGTTGAGGAGGATTCACTCTGGCTCAATCAATGCCAGACTGCAGCTTATCCAAGTTATGCACAGGTTACATTACACCAAGGTCAGATTGAATAAAATGTATCCAGCTGTTTCTTTCTGTGACAGATGCAACATGTCCCAGGGTACGCTGGGTCACACATTCTGGTCGTGCCCAAAGATTATTCCATAAATTATCATGGTACAGCAGAGTATACAGTGTCAATAGAGGGTATGCGTGTGACATCATCACCAAACCCGGAAGTTATGCAGGAACGCCTACTGAGTGGCAAAAAACCACTTTCTGGCCTTGACAGCCCGTACATCCACACAGAAAAGTCCTATTTGATTGCATTAAACAACATTAGACAATGTTAAACTCACTTTGCATGTTGCTTTGCCACTCGATGTACCATTCACTTTAAGCATGCGCATACCCTCTATATTGCTCCGGATGCTCCGGCTGCCCTGCTTGGTTGCTCCGATGCCTCTCTCACAGACTCACACTCCCTTATAATGATTTGAACTGAGTGGAAGACTCCTATTGCTCCTATTGTTGCTCCGATGCCTCTCTCACAGACTCACACTCCCTTATAATGATTTGAACTGAGTGGAAGACTCCTATTGCTCCTATTGTTGCTCCGATGCCTCTCTCACAGACTCACACTCCCTTATAATGATTTGAACTGAGTGGAAGACTCCTATTGCTCCTATTGTTGCTCCGATGCCTCTCTCACAGACTCACACTCCCTTATAATGATTTGAACTGAGTGGAAGACTCCTATTGCTCCTATTGTTGCTCCGATGCCTCTCTCACAGACTCACACTCCCTTATAATGATTTGAACTGAGTGGAAGACTCCTATTGCTCCTATTGTTGCTCCGATGCCTCTCTCACAGACTCACACTCCCTTATAATGATTTGAACTGAGTGGAAGACTCCTATTGCTCCTATTGTTGCTCCGATGCCTCTCTCACAGACTCACACTCCCTTATAATGATTTGAACTGAGTGGAAGACTCCTATTGCTCCTATTGTTGCTCCGATGCCTCTCTCACAGACTCACACTCCCTTATAATGATTTGAACTGAGTGGAAGACTCCTATTGCTCCTATTGTTGCTCCGATGCCTCTCTCACAGACTCACACTCCCTTATAATGATTTGAACTGAGTGGAAGACTCCTATTGTATACCTTGCTTCAGCAAATGGCTTAACGAATTTGTATCATTGATACATCTGGAGAGGCTGCGGTGCGACGGGCTGGACAGTTTGGCACGTTGCATGTTGTGAGCTTGTAAATTTGCTATTTTTGCTCAAAGTATAAAATAGGTGGTTAAAACCGGGAAAAGGCAACACTTATGCCATATTACGGTATCCAAAATCCCACATAAAATCTACCGACATATCTCGATATCGATATGTGACTGTAATGCTGATGTAATATCGATATATTGCCCATGCAGCTGTAATTCACAGAATGGTGAAGAAAGGAAGCCAGCAGGTCGTCTATTCTACATCAGGGGTTCCCCGTCGTTTTCATGTCAAGGAGCCCAAACTGACATGTATTGGGCCGTGGATCCCCACCTGGAAATATATTGTGCCAGCGACTCCCATGCAAGATTTGTTCAAATGTTTCCAAAATATTCTAAACATTTCAAGTTTTCCAAAGACCTTTTGAAAATATCCCATCTACAAGCATGCACAACGCGTCCGTCCGCGAACACGTTTGCGTGACTCATCTCACTCCCTCACGGACCCCCGGGGGGGTCCCCTGGGGGTCCCCGGACCCCACTGTGAACAGCCACAGATCTCAGATTCCTCCTCGACAAGCATTCAGGTGTCGCGGAGCTGTCAGCCACACTGCCACGTCTCCATCAAGGTGATGTTCTAAGGAGACCGCTGTCTCCTGCTGCAAGCCACAGGCAGGCCACACGTTCTCTCCTCCTCGTTCTGATTCCCCTCTGGGCATGGCACTGTGTGTGTGTGTGTGTGTGTGTGTGTGTGTGTGTGTGTGTGTGTGTGTGTGTGCGTGCGTGTGTCCGTGCGTGTTTGTCAAGAGTGTTACCAGAATGGTTTAACTATGCTTGTGGTGTCTTTGCTATAGCATCCTGAATGCACCTGATGTACTGTAGAGTGTTTGTTGACAGCAGTCACAAGGAGGTCCAGATTCTAGAAGTAGGCTGTGTTATTGTTTTGCACATGGACCAGGCATTTCCAAGATAAACATTCCAAAGTTACTTTATAGAAACACGCTTTGGGTACAGATGTAGACTCTGCAATGCATAGCCTACTCATCTTTGGAAGCCTGGGCTGGGCCAGGCTTCCAAAGCCTGGGCCATGTACTGTATAATAATATACTCATCTTTGGAAGCCTGGGCTGGGCCAGTCTTCCAAAGCCTGGGCCATGTACTGTATAATAATTACCACGAGTTGACCTGAAAATTGAGGGTATGCGTGTGACATCATCATCAAACCCGGCCGGAAGTCATGCAGGAATGCCTACTGAGTGGCAAAAAACGACTTTCTGGCCTTGACAGCCCATACATCCAAACACAAAAGTCCTATTTGATTGCATTAAATGACTTTAACCCATTTTGGGCGGGAACGCCTTTTGGTGTTTTAAACATTATGTTATAATTTAGCTATTGAAAAATAGCAGATCTACAAGCTCATAGCGCGCCACCGAGTGGCGCGCTACGAGCTTGTAGGTCTGCTATTTTTGAAAACTCGTGAAAATATTTATTTCAGAAAACTGGAGGATTTAGAAGAATGATTTTAAATTTCGAGGTCAGGCCTAAATGACCTAAATGACAACATTAAATTCACTTTGTCACTAGATCTGCCATTCACTTTATGCATGCGCATACCCTCTATAGCTGGCATGACTAACAGCATAGCCTCTATAGCTGGCATGACTAACAGCAAAGCCAAACGACTTGCTAAATATGATTGTGTTTCAGCTGTATTGGCAGTTTGTCTGTGTGGAGGAGAAGGTGCTATTATGTACCCTTCGGTGTCCATGAACTGTCTCACCCCGTTGCATTTGTTTCCTAGTGTTCATTAATTTGTGGATTCAATTAAAGAATTAAAATGTGTGTGTGTGTGTGTGTGTGTGTCAGTGTGTGTGTGTGGGTGTGTGTGTGGGTGCGTGCGTGCGTGCGTGCGTGCGTGCGTGCGTGCGTGCGTGCGTGCGTGCGTGCGTGCGTGCGTGCGTGCGTGCGTGCGTGCGTGCGTGCGTGCGTGCGCGTTTGAACTAAATGTCCACACCACAACTAATAGTAGAATTGGAGAATTGGTTGCGAGGACTATCCTTGTCCTCACCAGATAAATGGCTGTTTTTATTGGTCGAAAAATGTTTTGAGCGTGACAAATTAATACGACATACAAAAACATGCGTTTCAAATGAATGATTTCACACCAAACTATTAATTTGGCGATGACTCGATCATTCTTACAGGTTGTTTATTATTCCCATTTGCTTTCTCTGTGAACGCACTCATCATCATCACCACCAACGGCACATTAAATTGATACAAATGAATTAATCACACAAAAATAATAAACGCTCCTGGCGTGGAAAGACCTTATTAGGCTTATTAGAAATTATTTACAAATTAGGACAATATTCAGGTTGGAGCTAGGGGTTTGAATTAAACATTTAAAGCACTGGTTCTCAAACTTTTCAAATCAAGGACCCCCCAAATTGATATGTATTTGGCTGCGGACCCCCATCTGAAAAGGTTTTGTGCCAGGGACCACCAGAAGAGAAGGTTTTTTTGTTTAATCATCTAGTTTTGAGCCAGTATTGCACGCTGCAAACATGCAGCATGAAAAAGTGACACTATTACGCACGCACGCACGCACGCACAGTCACACACACACACACACACACAAAATACTTCTCACGAGACTCACGCCCATTTCTCAAGGATGGAGAAAGGTTGCGAGTGGCTCTGGGGAGTTGTTGAGGTGCACATGTGCACATCTGACAGTAAAATGTAATTAGCTTAAGTGGCGTGTCCCTGGTGTTTTACTGGGCTGTTTTTTTTTCCGTCGAGGCATTGAAATGAATGTGAGTGCTCATAGAGGTCTGACTGCACAACACACAGACCCAGGTCTGACTGGGTGTTGTGCTCTCCACAACACACACAACACAAAGACCATTTAGCAGTCGTGGAACAAGTACTCACATGTTTTACTTAATTAAAAGTATCAAGTAAAAGTCTGGAATATAAAATGTACTTGAGTAACAGTAGCCTACAAACGTATTGGCATCCAAATATATACATGAAAGGACAAAAGTAAAAAGTACTCATTATGCATTATGTCCCGGACATTTCACACGTTTTCAAATGTAGAAAATGCATAAAAACAATTTGAAAATAGCAGATCTACAAACTCACAATGCGTGAGTGTCGGCTATTTTCAAATGGTAAGTTTAAATAGGGGTGGAGTGGTTAATGTATGTTTTGAAATAATAATCAAAATCTGCAAAGTAAGTATAGTAACTAAAGTTTTCAAATCATTCTAGTGACTAGTGTCTAATTCTAGTTCTAGTGTAAGTATAAAATTTGCCACTGAGATGTAGTGGAGTAGGAGTAAAAAGCATAGAAAAATGGAAATGCTGTCGGGGGCACCTGCTGACCAGCCTGCGTGATCTAGTTACGTCGCTGACCCTTATATATCTTTAACTCGAGAGCACCAAATGGGCCTGTACGGGTTCATTTGGTTTCATTTTATGCTCTCAAGAGTTCAATCATTGTTAAACATCTGCATTACTTAATTTACAAGAAGTCTACACAATTAGAGAATGTAGAAGAATTGTTATTTTGATCACCACATCAATATGGCATGGAATTGTGGACACAATCTACAAAATACACAAAGTTTTGGGTCTGAGAGGATAAATCTCATCAAATGGTGGTACCTGGCTCAAATGCCAAATAAATAATGGTCCTTGATATGAAAAGGGTTGAAAACCACAGATTTTAGAAGACAGACAGAAGACACACAGCTGTATTGATAACGTCATACAGGCTATAGTAACGACTCTACACAGCTGTATTGATAACGTCATACAGGCTATGGTAACGACTCTACACAGCTGTATTGATAACGTCATACAGGCTATAGTAACGACTCCACACAGCTGTATTGATAACGTCATACAGGCTATAGTAACGACTCCACACAGCTGTATTGATAACGTCATACAGGCTATAGTAACGACTCCACACAGCTGTATTGATAACGTCATACAGGCTATAGTAACGACTGTATTGATAACGTCATACAGGCTATGGTAACGACTCTACACAGCTGTATTGATAACGTCATACAGGCTATAGTAACGACTCTACACAGCTGTATTGATAACGTCATACAGGCTATAGGAGCGACTCCACACAGCTGTATTGATAACGTCATACAGGCTATAGTAACGACTCCACACAGCTGTATTGATAACATCATACAGGCTATAGTAACGACTCCACACAGCTGTATTGATAACGTCATACAGGCTATAGTAACGACTCTACACAGCTGTATTGATAACGTCATACAGGCTATAGTAACGACTCCACACAGCTGTATTGATAACGTCATACAGGCTATAGTAACGACTCCACACAGCTGTATTGATAACGTCATACAGGCTATAGGAGCGACTCCACACAGCTGTAGTGATAACGTCATACAGGCTATAGTAACGACTCTACACAGCTGTATTGATAACGTCATACAGGCTATAGGAGCGACTCCACACAGCTGTATTGATAACGTCATACAGGCTATAGTAACGACTCCACACAGCTGTATTGATAACGTCATACAGGCTATAGTAACGACTCTACACAGCTGTATTGATAACGTCATACAGGCTATAGTAACGACTCCACACAGCTGTATTGATAACGTCATACAGGCTATAGCAGTGACTCTACACAGCTGTATTGATAACGTCATACAGGCTATAGTAACGACTCTACACAGCTGTATTGATAACGTCATACAGGCTATAGCAGTGACTCTACACAGCTGTATTGATAACGTCATACAGGCTATAGTAACGACTCTACACAGCTGTATTGATAACGTCATACAGGCTATAGTAACGACTCCACACAGCTGTATTGATAACGTCATACAGGCTATAGTAACGACTCCACACAGCTGTATTGATAACGTCATACAGGCTATAGCAGCGACTCTACACAGCTGTATTGATAACGTCATACAGGCTATGGTAACGACTCTACACAGCTGTAGTGATAACGTCATACAGGCTATAGTAACGACTCTACACAGCTGTATTGATAACGTCAATACAGGCTATAGTAACGACTCTACACAGCTGTATTGATAACGTCATACAGGCTATAGTAACGACTCTACACAGCTGTATTGATAACGTCATACAGGCTATAGCAACGACTCATTCCTGATGAAGACCCGGAGGGCTCGAAACGTTGATTCCTGATTTCCTAAATAAAACTTAAAGAACAGTGTGCAGACTTCCTACCTTCCTTCCTATAGTAACGACTCCAAACAGCTGAATTGATAACGTTGTGGAGCAACGTGACACTAATGGCCGCCAACAACAACGACCACTGATATCAATACCGCAGCTCGGCAGTGAAAACATTTCGCTGTTGTTGTTGTCGGGCAGAAACCTCCTATCTCCATGTTCTACGTTTTTGTGTTTTTTCCTAAAATTAACTACGATCATAGCGTCACAAACAACAAAGCATCAAAGGTAGCAGATCCATGCCCAAGCTCAAAATGCAGACGGCGTGAAGAAGCTTTTGCGAATTTGAATCTTGAAAAAGAACTAGTTTTGGGCATGTGAGGTTTCCGCCCGACAGAGATGATTTTTGTTTTTAACTTGTTGACTATCTTTTCTCTTAATGTCTCTTAATGGTGAGATTTATTTGACTGTTAAGCGTCACCCAAGAATGACTTTGGCAGCTCCAAAATGTAACATATCGTTGCTGTCGGGTGGAAACCAACAACAAAAACAAAAAAACTGTGTTCAAATGGACCCAGTGTATTATTTATACCATTGTATTATTGCCCACAACCACAAATAATCACTTTCACATTTGTCTTTTTTTTTTCCCAAAAAAAAAAAGAAAGCAAATATAGTAAACTCACAAGATAGACCTGCTATTTTCACAACTTTTGACACACAATTTGCTCCTCATGTCCCTACTTTCAAATTACGAAGTAGGGCATTCATTACGGAAAAAGCTTTCTGCCCAACAGCAACAACAATATGCAGGTGGCTTGGCTAAAGAGGCACTCAAGGCATCATGGTACTACTGCACTGTTATGACTTATGGGATGATTATAATGAGAGCTTCTGCTGGGGTCTATTCTATCCTCGCTCTGGATTGATTAGCTTTCTCTGGCAGAAGGGAACCGATAGGGCGCCCTCGAAAAGAGCTAACTCATGCTGGAAACGTACTCCACTACGCTGACGGAAAGAACCCAAACTAATCAAAACCCACCGATCAATAAGGAGACCAAAGTGCTGTCCAGAAATGACCTTCACATTTCAAGAAAAGAGGCAATTATTTACATCGAGCCAACCGTGCCCTGGCATTACGACAATAAGCCAAACATGCAAATTGAACATTTCACTGTCTGTCTAACAAACACAATCTTCTATAAACACTTTGCATACTGCTCTGTCCCACATTTTTTATTTTGAATCCTTACGAAACTATGCTGCTTTGTCTTATGTTGAGAGAGCGTTGCTTTGGGGGAAGGGTAAGGAGTAAAGACTTTGACATTTCGGGAACATTTGCAGCACCAGTCGCCACACATGGGAGTCCCCGACTACAAATGATCTGACAGACAACACACGCTAAAGCCACAACAACACCAGTACATTTCAAAGTGAGATTATCATTTTCCTTAAAATATGTGCGCATGCAGGAAGGGTTCCTGTGGGGACGAGTCTGGCTCTCATTCAAACCACATGATGCTGGTAATAATTCAATGTGAGTGAGCCACTTGATTTGGTTTCCCCGGCACAAGACAAGCAGCTGTGTAATCGGATGAGGGGGAGAGATGGAAAACATGGATTTGAATACTGGGACTTTTCTCCATGCATGGCATTGTGGATTGGATTCAAGCAGTGGTGGCAAGTCACTATATAGTACATTTACTTAACCCATTTGTAGTCTTCTGAAAAACCTATGTTTCTATGTCAGTGGTGAAAAACCTATGTTTCTATGTCAGTGGTGAAAAACCTATGTTTCTATGTCAGTGGTGAAAAACCTATGTTTCTATGTCAGTGGTGAAAAACCTATGTTTCTATGTCAGTGGTGAAAAACCTATGTTTCTATGTCAGTGGTGAAAAACCTATGTTTCTATGTCAGTGGTGAAAAACCTATGTTTCTATGTCAGTGGTGAAAAACCTATGTTTCTATGTCAGTGGTGAAAAACCTATGTTTCTATGTCAGTGGTGAAAAACCTATGTTTCTATGTCAGTGGTGAAAAACCTATGTTTCTATGTCAGTGGTGAAAAACCTATGTTTCTATGTCAGTGGTGCTCAACCTTTTTCATGTCAAGGACCCTCAGAATTATCTGTATTTGGCCGCCGACACCCATCTGAAAATATGTTTTTCCAGGGAGCCCCCAGAAGCGAAAATTTGAGTTAAAACGTTCGCTCTGAAAGAATATATTATTCAAAGATTTGTGCCACATTTTCACGATTTTTCAAAAATAGCAGATCAGTGCCACGCTATGAGCTTGTAGATCTGCTATTTTTCAATAGCTAAATTTTAGCTAAAGCATAACATAATGCTTAAAACACCAAAAGGGGTTCCCGTCCTGTACTAGTACAATTTTGAGGTATTTGTACTTTACTCGAGTATTTCCAATTTCCAGTACTTTTACTTAAATGGTGCATTTATATAGCGCCTTTATCCAAGGCACTTTACATAGATTGTGCATTACATTCACCCATTCACACACACATTCATACACCGATTGCGGCGGAAGCCATGCAAGGTACCAACCAGCACATCGGGAGCAATTTGGGGTTCAGTGTCTTGCCCAAGGACACTTCGACATGTAGACAGGAGGAGCCGGGATTCGAAC
Organism: Electrona antarctica; assembly: GCF_951216825.1. Taxonomy (NCBI): domain Eukaryota; kingdom Metazoa; phylum Chordata; class Actinopteri; order Myctophiformes; family Myctophidae; genus Electrona; species Electrona antarctica. The sequence goes on along the minus strand of NC_136799.1, from coordinate 9,525,941 downwards.
CGCCGACCCATGGATCATTGGACGACCTGCTCTACCTCCTGAGCCACAGTCGCCCCTTCCACTTCTATTCCACTACATCTCAGAGGCAAATATTATACTTTTACTCACTACATTTATTTGAAAACTTACTCGTTACTTTGCAGATTTTGATTATTATTACAAAACCACTTCAGCGTGATATACATTTTTGCCATTTGAAAATAGCCGATCTACAAGCTCACAATGAGTCGCAATGTGACGCATTGTGAGCTTGTAGATCTGCTATTTTCAACAAAAAGCCTACTTTAAGTACATTTTGATGCCAATACTTCTTGTATACTATTATAGTGTATTGATACTTTTACTTACTATAAGTAAAACATTTGAGTATTTTTTTCCACCTCTGGATTCAACGCAGACACAAAGAGAATGAAATTCACGTCACGATGCAGAGACACTATAATGCATTGGTTCTCAAAGTGGGGTCGGGGGACCTCCAGGGGTCCTTGAGGGAGTTCCAGGGGGACCCCAGCTAAATGATAATTTGGAACAATATAAATTGGGGGTCCCAGAGATAGAAATGCCACTAAATGGGGATCCGTGTGACCAGATTTGACTGAGGGGCTGCCAACGTGCAGCTCAACTGAATGTATTATTTTTAAATCCAAAATGACTTAATAGCACAGGCAGACTCTTCACATACTAGAGCATGTCTGAAATAAATGTCTGAAATTGAGCCAAGCTGAAATTGACATGTAAGTAGCTAGGTGTAATGTTAGAGCCCACAGAAGTGAACCTTTCAAGCCTGTTTCTCTGCAAGAGATTATTCTATAAGCCATATCTCCAAACTCACTGATGGGTCAAACTGAACAACCAGTCAATTTGAAGCTATGATTCCCTGCTTTCACTTGACATGTAAAACGAAAATGAATAATAAGTCAATGGCAGTCCCTCAGTCAAATTTGGTCACAAATGCATGTCAAACTGGGGGTCCTTGAAAATAAATTGGTTGAGAGACTCACTGCTAGAGCCGTACAAATCTTCTCTTATGGGGGTCCCTGCAGGCATATCTCTTCAAATGGGGGTCCGCGGGCTAATTAGTGTCAATGTGGGGGTCCTTGACATGAAAATGTTGGGAACCACTGCTATAATGTATATGTCTGTGTGTCTCCTATATGTATTTAATGTATTACTATCATGTATTATGTGTGGCAGATGCAATGTGTAGATGCAGAATGTAAACGAGACATTATCTGTAACCACATGGAACGTGAAAATGGCTTTTTTTTCCTCCACTCGATTGAAATTCATGCCTCGGGATCACACTCCCTCCCACTGTAGTGCAATCAAGGTTTCCGTTACTCGCCATTAATTGGCCGTCTAGAGTCTAGAATCTTAATCGACCATTACATCTAAATATTGCAGGCCATTTTGGCCTTTTAAAATAACTTGTTGAATTATTTGTTGTATTATTTTAATTATTGTTAGGCTGTTATATAAAGTAGCAGCGTTACAAGACATTAATAAGTATAACCGTCAACATATTTAGCACTCCCACGCCAGGCTCGGTTTCAGGATGAAATGGACTGAGGGGGCAGTTGAAAATGGCAGGGGGTCACATCTCATTATTATAGAGTAAAATAATATGTACATAAAAGTTAAACTGAGGGGGCGGAATTTGCAACAGCGCGTGCCAGGTCCCCTCTGGCACCCCTGTGGCGCCGGGCCTGGTGCACAACTGCGCACGCACGCGCACACACATACACACACACACACACACGCACACACGCACACGCACACGCACACACACAGGCCTGAGTTGCACAGTGGCCGTATAAAAGAACATGAAATGGGCAGCAATAAATGACCAGTCAACGCTGCGATCCCATCGCAGTGGCAGCAGCAGGGCATTTAAGGAACCAAGCATCATCTTCAGACATTATTACTCACATTGCACAACCTTACATCATTCATCAATTCGTTGCAACGAGCGAGTCGCCACAAATACAATCTGAGCCCACGAGGCTGGAGATGACGCCCCACGTGGATGTTAACAGGGATTAAACAATCGTTTTTTCAGGTTTCACTGCCTGGTTTTAAGTTACCTTTGAACAGCCACTGCGCTGATCGCCGAGTTGCTTGGCATGAAAATCCACTTTAAAACGGTGTAATCGTTTGTCGTAGTGTTGAGGACAACAGAGCGGACGAGGAAGACGACACCATCGCCATTGTAATGAATAGGGACTCAATTTCCCTTATGAGTGTTGGATCAAACTGATGGACGAAAGAGTAGTCAGTGATTCCAGGCGATTTACTTCCATGGCAACAGGAAACAGAGAATATCACAGTAACAAAAAAACAGAAAACACGATAAACAACGATAAATTGGGTGAAGGACATGCACATTAATTTGAAACGCTTGCAGGCCACAAATTGCATTGTCTGCAAACCTGCACTTAATGTGTAGACTCAGTACCTGCTCTATCCGTTTAGCAAGGGAGTCAAACTAGTTTGAAAAGGTAACATAGACAGGCAAACTCAGACAAAATTCAACTTCATCCAAACCAAACGATGCCTTCATGTGCACACTACGCGCACATCACCTTCACTTCACTGTTTCACAACCCGCTCTCACGTGTTTCAGTCTCTGCTTCTGTACCTACAAGACCAATTAGGATTTGTATGAAGAAGATTGCCTATAGATTGCCTATAGCAAGCGTTGCTTTTATGATCACTATTAACTTACAGTCAGGCTACAAGAGAGTTGTGATGAGAGCAACAAAAACATATATTCCTATTAAAACACATTTTTTGCCCAAAACGTCTGTGGATGTCCTGGGTATTACCGCACGTGCATAGCCCAAGACGTCTGTGGACGTCTTTGGAAAAAAAAAAATATATATATATATATATATTTTTTTTTTAATTAAAAAAATCAGAAAAATCAAAACACTTTTTTTTTTTTTTTTTTTTTTTTACACGTGGTGCCAAAGTTTGTGTTTTCGCCATTGAGAATGCATTTGGCGTTTAAATTAAATAACTCAGAAACTATAAAACATTTCAAAGTAAAAAGTTCCAGCATGTGTCTCCACAGTCAGCTGAATTATAAAAAATGTGAATGGATTTTCTAGGTGAAAGTGATTTTGGGCAGTTTTGCGTGGGCTCTCAATGTGTTAATAAACAATTTGAAACTATCAGAGCATACACAAGTAGAACTAATTAAACAAATGGTAAATCCAGGCTACACCATATTGCACCAAATGTTTTTATGAAGATAAAGTGTAAAGTCAGGCATACAGCACTCAGCTCCCAATCCTTTAAACCACTGGTTTCCAAACACTGGGTCGGGACCCATTAGTGGGTCGCGGAACATTTTTATGGGTCTCCTTAATTTTTGTTTCCTACATTTCGTTTTTAATTATTATTATGTCAAAAAAAAAATCAAAAAACATTCCCAAAAAAGCAAAATATTTCATGAAATAAGAACAAAATTCAATGATTTATTTCAGTAATGATTCCGTGAAAAAATAAAATCAAGTGTATGGTTAAAACACAGACTAAACTAGAGTCTCCACCAGGGCAGGTCAGGTTGTGGCCTCTTGGTGGCGCTATAATGTGAAAAGGGTGCCATTTCTACTTACGCCTTGGATGGCAATTGGATGATTTAAGGCATTTTGTTCCAAAAACGCGCACACACACACACACACACACACACACACGGAGTGCAAAACATACTCTCTCCCCGTGCCTTCGGCATGGTGGAGACAATTAGAAAAAGTATAGAGTCCGTACACTGGATCAGGCATGGCTAACAGTTCATTTATTGGATTATCACCCCAAGGTGATGTTTCAAGGGATCTACACTTACTCACACTAAAACAGACAACCAGCGATGATGTGAGGGAAACAAAGTGTGCGTGCGTGCGTGCGTGCGTGCGTGCGTGTCACCAAACAGGAGTGAGGGTTATGAACATGTAGGAGCGTGGAAGACTTCAGAGCCCTATTGTTTCAGGCCTGATCTCAATGACCTCAGCAGTGTCCCCACACTGGGTGACGTCTGACCCCGATAACGTTTTCAATTTGGCAGAAACCCCATGAAAAAATAATGAAAAAAGGGGATTGAGTTCATTCCCATTGCCAAGAGTATGACTTTCTTTTTTCCCTGGGATGTCATTCTCAACATCACGAACGCGGCAAGTCTCTCTCTCTCTCTCTCTCTCTCTCTCTCTCTCTCTCTCTCTCTCTCTCTCTCTCTCTCTCTCTCTCTCTCTCTCTCTCTCTCTCTCTCTCTCTCTCTCTCTCTCTCTCTCTCTCTCTCTCTCTCTCTCTCTCTCTCTCTCTCTCTCTCTCTCTCTCTCTCTCTCTCTCTCTCTCTCTCTCTCTCTCTCTCTCTCTCTCTCTCTCTCTCTCTCTCTCTCTCTCTCTCTCTCTCGGTGCATGCTGTCCAGAGGCAATACGCAACCCAAACCGATGACAATAATTGTTTTGGGATTGCTTCCGATTATCAAAAGGGAGGGGGCTGGCGAGGGGTGGGGGTTATAATTGACTTCACTTCATTTGAAAATATTACGCTGGGCTGTAATATTTACTCTATTGCGTGCTCACAAATTAATATGTTTTCCGGTTCACACATAATCTATTTTTATGGTCAAATGCAAGTGAAATACTACTGGCACTGCAGAGCCCCTGCATGTCTCGCCAATCAGGAGACCCCAACAGACTGCTAGAGCCAATCAGGAGACCCCAACAGACTGCTAGAGCCAATCAGGAGACCCCAACAGACGGACGACGTCTCCATTTGGCCAATATATCGTCTCTGTCGTGGTGGGAAATGAATTTAATACATTTACCGCAAGCATTAATTAATCCCTCGCTAGCGCATTGCCAAGGTTTTATCGCGCGTAACACTTACTTTGAAGATCCAAATATCCGTAATCGCATGTTACAATGACCAACTGCTATGTGTGGTCTCATGCCCGGATGTTGTTGTGTCGGTCGGTGGTGGAAAAAGGCGACCGCGGGTGTCAGCCCACCTGCTACAGCCCGTATTGTATTCACCAGAAACGGCCCCTCAATGTCGTTTCTGAGATTGGTGGGCTTAGACTGGAAGTGGATGCGCGCGCATGTTCAAAATGGCCGCGGCCACAGTGTCCCACTGTGTTGATGCGGGTAGCAACATCAGCTAGCATTACGATCGGAACAAAAAATTGATTAAACAATACAAACCCTCAAACCTGAGAATCTCGGGTTTGGCGGACTAGGGTACTAATTTACACCCTCGTGTTCCTCGTTTGCGGCGGGCAGACGGTTAAGTTAAAAAAATATATATATAGCAAAAGTAGCAGATCTACAAGCTCGAAACACAGAGATCTGCTACTTTTGTGTGGAACATTAATTATGAAAAAAATATATACACAAAAAGTAAAAATGTGGAAATAAGGTTTCTGCCCGACAACAACGCCATATCAGTATAAGCAATTATCCGTCCATCCCTCCCTCCCTCCGTCCGTCCGTCCGTCAGTAACTCTGGAGATAGATCACGCATCCCAGTTGGATTCCTGGCTCCTCCCTAGTGTCCTTGAGCAAGACGCTGGACCCCTTAAAGCTGTTCCCGTTGAGCAGGTCAATTCCTTGCATGGTTGCCTCCGCACTCTGTGTGCATGTGCGAGTGAGCACGGGTGCTCTTCTGTGCGCATATGGGTGAATGTGAAGTGCTTTGGACAAGTAAGACGCGCAAACGCGGGAAGCGAACGCAGCTCGTAAATTGCAATAACAACAATTAGAATAAATGACGTACTTTTTAAGGTTTTTTTTAAGTTAAGTTTTTTTAAATTTAATGTTTTTTCAAGTTTTTTTTGTGTGTGTATGTGTGCGTGCGTGCGTGTTTCTTTTTTAGGTTTTTTTTTTAAGTTAAGTTTTTTGTGTGTGTGCGTTTTTCCTTTTTAAGTTTTTTTTTTAAGTTAAGTTTTTTTTAAGTTAAGTTTTTTTTTAAGTTAAGTTTTTTTAAGTTAAGTTTTTTGTGTGCGCGTTTTTCCTTTTTAAGTTTTTTTTTTAAGTTAAGTTTTTTTTTAAGTTAAGTTTTTTGTGTGTGCGTTTTTCCTTTTTACGTTTTTTTTTTAAGTTAAGTTTTTTTTTAAGTTAAGTTTTTTTTTAGGTTAAGTTTTTTGTGTGTGTGCGTTTTTCCTTTTAAAGTTTTTTTTTTAAGTTCGTGCGTGCGTGCGTGCTTGTGTGCGTGTGTGTGTGTGTGTGTTTTTGTGTGTGATACAGCTGCGCCCTCTGGTGGTGGGCGGGTGGTGTTACAGCGTGACACACACACACACAGACACACACACAGACGTGATCTGCTGGGTCTCATAGTAAATGCTCACTGCGTTCGCAATAAAGGTGCTGTATACTGTATATTACATCCAGTCATGAAATACGCCATTGGTTTCCTCCAAGCTGGGGGATGGATGGGTGAGAAATGAAGGCATAAGAACATGACAGCCAGGGTGTCTGTGCTGACCTGGGGCTGCAGAACAGCTCACAGGGAAATGTCACTCACAGTGTGTCACCACAAAGAAACGCTCTCACTTCAGGTGGAAGTGGTCAAACAGTTTCTTGGCTTTGACACGTGATCCAAGTTCCATCTTTTGAACTGTCCCTCAGGGGTCTATAGACAAACTTCACCCATACTATAACAGTCTTTTGCCGAAAATAGTCCATAGAATACTTGCGGTGGCTTATTTGTTCGGCCCCAAAGAAATTGTGTTTGTTGCCATGATTAGTCAGGAGCCGAGTTGGCTTTGTCCGAGGCTTACAGGTCTTTAAATAAATACTTTCTGAAACGTCTATGGGAAAAATGAACTGGAAATTCTCTTCTGGGCCGCTCGTCGGGGGTGGGACCTGCGACGCTCTATAGTCTATAGTGAGGCTTACTGTACGTTAGTGTTGCTTTACATTTCATCACCCCCCCAAAAAATACACACCGTCCGGCCGAAACCTCTTATCTAATAACCTTTTGAGTTTGTTTTCATGAATGAATGCTCTATCGCAGTGGTTTTCAACCAGTGGTTGCAGCACGGAATTGTGGACAAAATCTTATCTAACGATAACAAAATATTCTAGGCTTTGGGTCTGAAAGGCTAAATCTCATCAAATGGTGGTCCGTGGCTCAAATGCTGAAAAAATAATGGGCCTCGCGGCGCAACCATGTGACCACCGAAAGCTCCATGCAAGTGGATGGAGCTCGCGAAGTCTCGCGAGGTCTCGCAATAGACGAGACTTCACACTTTACGGCTGGAAACGGCGTTACCATGGAGTAGAGTGTCATGCTACACATACTGTTGACCTTATGAAGAGAGGATTTACACAAAAGAAAATGGATTTTCGAGCGATGGAAATAAGTGACTTAGCACTAAAACCCAGCACCCCATTCAGGGCTTATGGTGGGGTATAGGGGAAATAGCCAATAATGCGTTTTTCAAAATAACACCTGGACCACTAACACAAACTGCGGACATAACAACTGGAACGAAAGGTAAGAAAGCCTTCTAGCATGCAGGAATTCTCCTTTAACCACTACTAGAGGGCGCAGTATGTATGGTCAACCGTATGAGCAAAAGGGGCACAGCAAACCGGTCCTTGTGAGGTGCCAGGCAATCGGAGAAACGTTAATTGTGGACACAGAGGGGGAAAAAAACAATGTTTCAGACAGATACACTGCCTTCTTCAGGGTCATGTCATATGTTTTTGGTCAAAACAAGGTGTTTTCAATGGGCCCCTAATTCATGAACCAATGGTCGTGGTTGATTTTATTTTTCTGTCCGTGTGGAGAGACGTTCCTCTGCCTCACACATGTATCTTAGTTTACATCCTGGACACATTGCACCTGCAGGGGCTCTTTACAAAAAAAGGTACAAATTCTGCAAACACTGGCAGTTGAATTACGAGTTAAAAAGCTGCTTTCATGCATGTATGAACGTGTTCCACTGAGCCAATTAGCATCTCCTTCATGGTATGACATCGGCGGTAATTAGAGACTAAAACAATGCCGCTTGGATATAGCGTGCACGGCTTATCTGCAGTGCTTTAATGGCTCTTCCCCTTCCCGGCTTCTCATTACCAAGATAATATCATTAAATGACAGTGCTGTTGCAGGTTGAGTTGCCATAGGGATCCAACAGTGAGTTAAATGACAGTGCTGTTGCAGGTTGAGTTGCCATAGGGATCCAACAGTGAGTTAAATGACAGTGCTGTTGCAGGTATGAGTTGCCATAGGGATCCAACAGTGAGTTAAATGACAGTGCTGTTGCAGGTTGAGTTGCCATAGGGATCCAACAGTGAGTTAAATGACAGTGCTGTTGCAGGTTGAGTTGCCATAGGGATCCAACAGTGAGTTAAATGACAGTGCTGTTGCAGGTATGAGTTGCCATAGGGATCCAACAGTGAGTTAAATGACAGTGCTGTTGCAGGTATGAGTTGCCATAGGGATCCAACAGTGAGTTAAATGACAGTGCTGTTGCAGGTATGAGTTGCCATAGGGATCCAACAGTGAGTTAAATGACAGTGCTGTTGCAGGTATGAGTTGCCATAGGGATCCAACAGTGAGTTAAATGACAGTGCTGTTGCAGGTATGAGTTGCCATAGGGATCCAACAGTGAGTTAAATGACAGTGCTGTTGCAGGTATGAGTTGCCATAGGGATCCAACAGTGAGTTAAATGACAGTGCTGTTGCAGGTATGAGTTGCCATAGGGATCCAACAGTGAGTTAAATGACAGTGCTGTTGCAGGTATGAGTTGCCATAGGGATCCAACAGTGAGTTAAATGACAGTGCTGTTGCAGGTATGAGTTGCCATAGGGATCCAACAGTGAGTTAAATGACAGTGCTGTTGCAGGTATGAGTTGCCATAGGGATCCAACAGTGAGTTAAATGACAGTGCTGTTGCAGGTTGAGTTGCCATAGGGATCCAACAGTGAGTTAAATGACAGTGCTGTTGCAGGTTGAGTTTCCATAGGGATCCAACAGTGAGTTAAATGACAGTGCTGTTGCAGGTTGAGTTGCCATAGGGATCCAACAGTGAGTTAAATGACAGTGCTGTTGCAGGTTGAGTTGCCATAGGGATCCAACAGTGAGTTAAACAAATCCATTGAATCTATTTTTTTGAGGGGAGCTAGCCCCTCCTATATACAGCTTTTGTCCCCACACGTCTCAATATTTGCCATTGACAATGAAAGGAGAAATTAGGTCAAATGTCCGCCAAATATAATTAAACCAACCAATCACATAAATTCAGTTGTTCATGCGATGATGTATATTTGATAACAGCGCCCCTCACTTCACACGGGTGTGATTGCTTTATAAAACATGATTTTAACCCATTTATACGACCTGAGGCTGATTCTAAAAAGCTCTTCTACGTATATGTCTAAATGTCTTCTCAAACAGAACCAGACGGGGCGGGACGGGCGCTCAGATCGGTGAACCAATTAGGATCCACCACAGTGAGCCCCCTCTATGCCAGAAACCACGGTGGCTGGGCCAGAAATCACGGTGGCTGGGCCAGAAATCACGGTGGCTGCAGGGCCAGAAATCACGGTGGCTGGGCCAGGCTAGACAAAAAGTAAAAAGCAGCAGATCTGCAAGCTCGAAACGTGACTCGAAGAGACGCGTTTTGAGCTTGTAGATCTGCTACTCTTCCCTTTCCTTTTTTTTTTTTTTTTTTACATTTTTAACCCTGAAAAGTAACATTTTTGGACAGGAGGTTTCCATGTCGACAGAGACGTCGTGATGGATTAACATATTAGCTGCTAATTAACAGGGAATGTGGAACAACGCTGCAGTGCAGCCGTTTCCCTCACTGGTCAATTTCATACAATTTAATACCTAATTATGTTTCACATGTCATACATTAATGCTTCTTGGGCTTGAATAATGAGAGGTGGGATTTAATTGGCACTGACCGCCCAGACCCTTCCCGACCCCCCCCCCCCCCCCCCCCCCCCCCCCCGTCTCTCTTGTCTATCAGGCGCTCCGCTAACACTGTGAGTTCTGTCAATCCAATCAGGGCAACAGATAATAACTCATTAAGCCATTTCAACCTGAGGACGATTCTATACAAATGCCTGAAATTCTGACTGTTTTCTGTCGTTCTCAAACATTTTCATGTCAAGGACCCCCATGTAATTGGCCACCGACCCCCATCTGAAAATATGTTGTTCCAGGGACCCTTCCAGAAGCAAAGATTTGAGTTAAAAACGTTCGCTCTGAAAGAATATTCAAAGATTTGCATCATATTTTCATGATTTTTTAAAAATAGCAGATCTACACCTGTGCACCGAGTGCCACGCTACGAGCTTGTAGATCTGCTATTTTTCAATAGTTAAAGTATGCTTGAATTGCTTAAAACACCAAAAGAGGTTCCCGTCCTGAATGCGTTAAAGTGGAGTTATTAGCGATGACGTGCATGCTCTCTCAGCATGCAACCTTCTGCTGCACTGAGCCGCTGCACTGAGCTCTCTCAGCATGCAACCTTCTGCTGCACTGAGCCGCTTACTGTAGTATAACAACATGCTCTCTCAGCATGCAACCTTCTGCTGCACTGAGCCGCTTACTGTAGTATAACAACATGCTCTCTCACCATGCAACCTTCTGCTGCACTGAGCCGCTGCACTGAGCTCTCTCAGCATGCAACCTTCTGCTGCACTGAGCCGCTTACTGTAGTATAACAACATGCTCTCTCAGCATGCAAACCTTCTGCTGCACTGAGCCGCTTACTGTAGTATAACAACATGCTCTCTCAGCATGCAACCTTCTGCTGCACTGATTTACTGTAGTATAACAACATGCTCTCTCAGCATGCAACCTTCTGCTGCACTGATTTACTGTAGTATAACAACATGCTCTCTCAGCATGCAACCTTCTGCTGCACTGATTTACTGTAGTATAACAACAATGGATCACATGTACTGTACAGTATGCACACAATGGATCACATCAGGCCGGAATCTGAAACATCGATCATGGAATATGGATCATCTACAGGCCAGAAGGGGAGGAAGAGCGGAACACATAGGCCTATAGGAGAATAGAGGTACGGTGTTACTTGAGGACATAAAGGGCCGTACATGGATTTGAGAACAATTAAAGCGGTCAATCGTCTGATTGATTACACAATATTTGTGGTCACCTGCTGTAACTGCGTGGTGACTGGGAGGCTGGAGTCGATGGCAAGGTAGCCTGGCCCAGCACGCACCACCCATGGGGAGGAGGAGATGGTAGACACGAGGGGCTGTATTTTGCGTGTCTTAAGTCTTATTACTTAACTTAAGACCTGGAGGCGTGGTCAATGCTCTTTGGCCAGTCAGAATAGCCAAATGGCATTGATCACGCCTCCAGGTCTTAAGTTAAGTAATAATACCTGGTACTTAAGACATGCAAAATACAGCCCTAGGGGTGTAACCATATAGTAACTGTATCGAAATATCGATTTTAATTTTAAAAGATCGAAGTATATCGATATGTAAACGGCAAGTATCGTATCGTATCGTTTGACTTTGTATCGTATCGTTAATGGAAATAATCGGTATCGGAATAGTTTATAATGTAAATAATCAATTTAATCAATACTAAGTACTTTGAATGCATTGAATTTAGCAAAAAGAAAAAGATGGGTTTAATTACTTTTCCATTCCATATAGCTACAATTGGTATATTGGAAATGTGTGTATTCTCTGAGTTCATGTCAAGGTGTGGGTGAGTGTGTGTGTGTGTGTGTGTGTGTGTGTGTGTGTGTGTGTGTGTGTGTGTGTGTGTCCAAATACAATGTCCATCTATTTGCCAGATAATCACTGTGTTTACTCATTTGTATCCATAATAATTAATCTTTCCCTTAAAAAAAACACTATCCACAAGTTTCACGCATATTTAATGTATTTGCTAAATCGATTTCAAATCATTGAATCGTATCGCCATAATGAACCAATATCGTCCATGTATCGTATCGTCAACCATGTATCGTATCGTCAACCATGTATCGTGATACGTATCGAATCGGTGTTAAATTAACATGTATCGTTACACCCCTAGTAGACATCCATACTGTAAGTTCCACTCGGAATCTGCACCGGAGCAATAACCGCTAGTCTACAGGAAAGGGTCAGAGCAAGCCCTTCTTCCTGAGGGTCCTCCACTAGCCTGATTATCAGACTGTAGCTTTCTTGAAGCTTCAGTCTGACATTGTCTCCTGTCTGAGCGATTTCAAGGGGGAGGGGATTAGAATTTCCCTCAACCAGTAGCCATTGGTGTTGTTTTTCCCTCCTTCCTCTGTGTGTTGCGCTGCGTGATGACGCTGAAAGCGGGACTCGGCGCTGATTGGTTGTTCGTTAGACCCACCCGCACCACCGATTCTCATTGGATAATACATTTTTGTACCGAAGAAATTATAGGTTCACAGTGCAACACCAGACCAAGAGACGGAGTCCACTCAGAGAGTGGGACGGGGTCTTTGGGCTGGATCCAGGCTAGTCCTCCCCTGCATGTGTGCAGGTTCTACTGGTCTTTAGGAGCCAGTGTCCTCTTCTTTGTCATGTTCTGCTGCTGGGGGGCACAAACTGAACAAGCTGGTGAGGAAAGGCTGGAACGCTAGGCTTTAGCTGCATGGAAACTGTACCATCTGGAGGTGGTTGGTTGCAGAGGGGATTGTATATTACTCATTATATTCACTGTAGCTGGCTGACACTGTACACAATTTATATCAGCTTCAAATCATAACCATTGTGAGATTGTCAGTACAGTAGGACAATATATCCATTAACCCATTTTGGGCGGGAACCTATTTTGGTGTTAGCATTATGTTATGCTTTAGCTATTGAAAAATAGCAGATCTACAAGCTCATAGCGCGCCACCGAGTGGCGTGCTACGAGCTTGTAGGTCTGCTATTTTTGAAAAATCGAGTCATTTTCAAACAGACATTTTTAGAATCTGATCTCAGGTCAAAATGGGTTTAATGTGCAATAGGTTTATGCCCGCATATACTGTGTGATAGATTGTACATCATACGTATGTACTGTATTATATGTAATTATAGTTCACTAGACCGGCGCCCGGCTGTAGAGCACTGAGTCGTTAACGATGGAAGTTGGAGATCCATGCCTCACCCTGCTATGCAATACCCGTTGTACCCGTGTCAGAGTACCCGTTCCACCCCATCTGTCTGTGTCCCTTTTATGCCCATATATGGAGATTTCCGACTGTCTCTCTGTGTCCCTTTATTCCTATATATGGAGTTCTGTCAGGCATTCTGTCGGGTTCGGTGGGGTGAACGGTTCTCGAGTTACAGGCATTCTGTCAGGTTCGGTGGGGTGAACGGTTCTCGAGTTACGTGCATTACAGACATATACTGTACACACAGATGTACATAGACTTGGTGCATTTATAGATAGATGAAGTATGCAAAACCAGTCATCAAAGTCCAGACAGCTAGGCCAGAGTTTCAAGTCTTCTATTTTTATCACCTTTGTTTTCCTGCATTTCCCACAGGGATTTCTGTCTGTCTGTCTCTGTCTCTCTCTGTGTCTGTGTCTGTCTCTCTCTCTCTTTTCTCTCTCTCTCTCTCTCTCTCTCTTTTCTCTCTCTCTCTCTCTTTTCTCTCTCTCTCTCTTCTCTCTCTCTCTCTCTCTCTCTCTCTCAAAACACCTCTCCAACAACAACAACAACAACAACAGGCGGATGTTCATGTGGACTCTGCTCACTCACACACCCATGATGCACCTCACCTCCCCCGAGGCAGTTCAGACCAGTCCGTTGAGTGGGAGGTATTAATCTGGCTTCTCTGTGATCCACACAGTCTCATGAGGTTTAGCCAAGTGATTCCATCCATCATGACACTGGAGACCAACAGTGAGTGAGAGAGACAGAACCGCCCCGCCCCGCCCCCTCACTCACTTCTCCGTCCGTCAGAGGAAGCCAATGAGGTGCCACGCTCACACAGCAATATGCTGCGCATGTATATCATCACATAACATACACATGCATGCGCATGTGCACACACACACACACACACACACACACACACACACACACACACACACACACACACACACACACACACACACACACACACACACACACACACACACACACACACACACACACACACACACACACACACACACACAATACAGTTGCGGGAGGTACTGTGAGAACATGGAGCCAATCTAACCACATATTGTCACTGCGGTTAATGTTGCTGTCAAGAGTGAGTGCAAACGTTTGCAAACTCTTGTCAAGATAACTGTCACGAGTTTGAAATGTGCATTATGAGCAACACAATACAGAGATACGTTATATCCACAATCCCTCATCACTCTGCTCAGCTGTTTAGCATGCTTAATTATTGTAATTGCATGGGCTTCTTTCTCTCAAGTTCAATCTATTATGTTTATATGGCTTATTGTGCATATTGGGTTTTATGCATTCATTGGCCCCTGTATTGCTGCTAGCAGCTATATTTATTATTATTAGTAGTCGTGTTATTAGTATTAATATTTTACAAGTGGGGCCACAGCCAGAGGCTATGGGGTCCTTGGCATGGTCACGTTTGGGAACACCTGCTCTAACTAACCTCTAGCCAGCGATACACCGTCACATCCGTGCAGACCCTCTTACAGAGGCTCTCTTAACTCTTAGCCTGCCGCCATTAATTAATCCCTCGATTGCGTATTGCCATGGTTTAATCACGCGTGACACTTACTTTGAAGAGCCAAATATCCGTATCGCATTTTACTATGAAACCATTCCGTGTGTGTTGACGAAGCTGTGTGCTCGTTCTCTCGGTCGGTGGTGGAAAAAGTGGACCGCGAGTATCACAGCGCCTGCTACAGGCCGTTGAAAACGCTTGTCTGGGACAAAGCGTCCTCTGCAATGTCGCTTCTGTGAGATAAAGCCGTCTGAAACCAGAGCCGGCAATGTAAGTGGATGCGCGCGCATTTTCAAAATGGCCGCGCCCATTGTGTCAGAAGCATAACAAAGCGAACGGACGGTAGATTTCGATACGATCGTATTAAAACATGCATTAATGAATACATCGCTGTTAAAACGGCTTTTCCGTTTGTGGCAGGCTACAAGATTCTACGTTTTAAAATTCCTATGTTCCTGGCGGGTAAACGATTAAGTGGGCTCTCTAGCCTGGTGTCCAGCCTGATTCTCTGCGTTCTGTGAATTTGTTTAGTCACTTCGCTATCAGTCTGTTGTTGTTGCTGATACGTCATCAGCGCCACTCTGTCCATGCTTTCCTCACTGTTGAAAAAAGTCGCGCCAGTTCATGACTAAGAGAGTAAAACCTACGGTAAAAAGTAAACTAATTTGATTCAGTATAGTCCACTATGTCAGATTCAGTAGTACAAAAAAACTGCAGACTGTGTGGGGTGAGATTAGTGAATGATAAAGGGATGTTGCATGAGGTCGACAGCAGCAGTAGCGCACTGATACAACGTCAAACTGGTGTTTTTGTCCCAACCCGCACCACAGACCAATCAGAAGCCTCGGGTCGATTCTCATGTCCCGCCTACCTTGAAGATAGGAGACTCTCCAGACTGACTGAGTAGCGAATTAAGTGACACAACAAATTCACGGACGCAGCGAATCAGGTTGGAAACCTGCAGGCTAGCTCTAGACAGAAACCAAAGACTTCTGTATGTGTGCAAATACACCCACCACTCAGTTACAAAGCTCTCAGTCTGTAGTTTATGCCTTTCTTGCTCTGTTGGATGTTTTGCCATGGATGACGCAGGTTTGAATCCCAGTCAGACGCGCCGGGCAGATAAGTGGTGATACTAAGGTGTGCGTGCGTGCGTGCGTGCGTGCGTGCGTGCGTGCGTGCGTGCGTGCATGCGTGTGTGCGTGTGTGCGTGCGTGGGCCATTAACAGTGCGTTAGGGTTCGTCAGTTGCCGCTAGGTTCCCCTCGTATTAAATTACCTGTGCAGAAAGGCCCTACGACCGACAGTGATGGATTGTTTGTTTGTGCGACTCGACACTAAGTGGCGTGTGTTGCCAAGAGCGATGATCCCCAACTAAATACACACGGTGAAAATCCTCGGGTCTTCATTTTAACGTACGAATGTGACCGAATGGACCCGCAAGGGTCGATTGGGTTACATTTGTACGCTCTCGGAGCCAGAGATGGATAAATTAACGTGGGATTTTTTACTGTGTAAGGGTTTTGTTTGGTTCAGTTCTTGTGGAAAAAGCCCTTCGGCAGAGCCCAAAGGCATGACCCTGTTGCCACAAAACATGACACTACATTTACCCCCGTTAGAATCTTTTAGCATTCAACAACAACCCAAAACGCGTACCGCACACACGTCTCGGCACCGGTCCACCCTCTGGAAGGGGGGGTCCCCCTCTTTTGTCATCTTTTATTAGAGATTAAAGGTTATAAACTGTGCCCGATTCCAAATCAATAATCAGTTTCCAAAACTTAAATGACTTCAATTTAGAATTTGGAATTGAAACAAATGTTCTAACAGAAAATGGTTGGGAGCTGCTCCCTGCAACCTTTTTCTGGATCAGGGCTCCTGTAAGTGTTTGCATCTGACCCAGCTGAACCTCCTAACACGGCGGCCGAAACGCTGGGGGCCCTCCTGGCCCAAAAGGTTGGGGATCAGTTCTAATACTTTTTAGATGCTCCATCTATGACATAGATGGCTGGATTTGGGTTTCCACTTTCCAGTGGGCCAGGGGGTCATGGCTTGTGGTGGACTTTTTTTGTCTAAATAAAACAATGCTGTCACGGACATAAAAAATGAGTGGACAATAATATGACCAGAAACACAAAGAGCCTGGAATGACCATAACAGGTCTGTACAAAATAGAACCGGCTCCATTTTGTACACTCTCAGAGTTGAGCTGGTCCTTCCATGCAAATAAAACATTAGAGAACCACTAGTACTAGTTGGACTCCTTATATGCCATAGTGTCGTAGTAAATAGACATTCAGTAATTGGGTCTTATGATCACAGTAAGAACAATATAATGATGTTAATACAAAATCTAACATTTGCCACGGACAAGGCCAAGTCTTTGCCACCGACACATTTGTGTTCTTAAGATCATTGTGACTGTAACAATTACCAAGGGCTGTAAAAACAAGCCTCACTAGACTTAATTGAATTTTGTCATCCAAAGCTCATGAATAAAAATCTCTTCTGCGCACGGCGATCGACACTACGCCCGGGCGCTCACTTGGATTGGAGCGAATCCACTGCACTCCTCACGTGAATAGACAGTGCATTGTTGACGTGATCCCTTAGTTGACCCTCCAATTTAACTCTTGACAGGGGCCGACGTTGTGCGTGAGACGAGCACTAAAGAGACAAAGATTGCCCGTTCCCTCCTGCCCGAACGCTCAACTCTCTTGGAAGATTACTAGATGTGTTGTGTCTTCCTATTTGAAAAGACCAACATAGTGCATTTAAGGTACAAAGAGAAGTCCAACGCACGTCAGCCAGTCAAAGGTAGAAGTGCTCGTCGGTGCTCAACAGAGACAATTTGAATCGGAGAGAATAATACCTGGGCCCTTCAGGAGAGACTACTCAAATAAAATGCTGGAGCGCTCGACTGGTCTGCACGTATCTGTTGTTTTGGGTGACTGACGTTTCAACTTGCGTCTAATCAGTCAAAAATAACAAATACGTGCAGACCAGTCGTGTGCAGTGTTAACACAAAGTATGCCAAGAACGCTGGGCCTCGTTTTTCTCTCCACGACCCACCTGTGCCAAGACGAGGGATCTCGTCTTTCTTTCATTTAATTTAATCCAGCAATTATTTTTTTGCTTTTACTCACATGTTAGACATAAGACAGCCTACATACGGACGCTCGCTTATTTGTCATTTTTCTGCTCAAAATGAGACAATCTGGGGTCTTTAGGATCTTATAAAACCTGAAAACAAGCTAAGCTATACCGCTGATGCTACCGCTAGACTGGTGCTGCCCCTCGATGCCTAACAACAGCTGTATGGGGGCTACACCACGTGGTTAGTCAGGGAGCTCTTCTTCTCCTTTGGTATTTCGCGCATTTGACTGGCACTGGCCTCACGATCCCGCCTAGTGTAACGGGATGTATTGTGTTAATTTTGACAGCAAATTCCGATTTAGTCTCGATCGCACCATTTATTTGTAGTCCTATTTATCAAAATCGTAGTCTTTTAGTCTCAGTCTTATAGTCAACAAAATGAACACTGGACTCAAGCGCTTCAGCCTTTTATGTGGGTAGTCTCTCCTGAAGTGCCCACTAGGTATTATTCTTTCTGCAAATATTTAAAGTACAGGATACTATGTGCTATGCACTATTAAGTATAGTATAGTACAGTAGCTACAGTATACAGTACAGTGCAGCGATGGAAGCCCACAGAGATTACTTTATGCATGCATGGAGCCGTGGCCCCCCGAGCCTCCTGCCAGCGTGCTCGCTGAACCCAAGGTGACTCCCACCAGAGCCGGGTCAGGGATGAACCTTCCCTGAGGGAACCTCCACAAGGGAGGGGGGCGGGGGGGTGACCAGGACCCCACGCGGCAGAGCGATCTCCGGGTTAGAGGCAGGAGTGCATGCTATTAACCCTCGGGTGATCACAACGCACAGGCTTGGCCACGCCGGAGGGCAAGGGTTAGCTTGTCACAGGAAATAACAGAAAGCAACTGTAATTGAACACGCTTTGTGCGAGAAGCATGTAGACTTGTAGAGGCTTGCACACACGTACGTTCATATTTTTGCTCGATAGCGTGCGGTCAATTTCCTGACCGAGCCTGATTTTATAGGAGCACACTGGAAAAAGTACTCACATTTGTCCACTTAAGTAAGAGTATCAATACTGCAATATAGACATGCTCTGTATTGCAGTATTGGCATCAAAACACACTTAAAGGACATCTTTCTTTTGTAGATCGGCTATTGTCAAATGGCCGAAATGTACAGTCTAGGGCTGAATGTTTTGTACTATTAATCACAATCTACAATGTAACTATAGTAACTAAAGCTGTCAAATAAATGTAGTGGAGTACAATATTTGGGTCTGAGATGTAGTGGTAAAAGTATTGGAAATGCTCAAGTAAAGTACAAATACCTCAAAATTGTACTCATGTAGAGTACTAAAGTAAATGTACTTATAGTTACTTTATACCACTGGGAGCACAATACATTTCCGAGACATTGTGGTAAATACAACTGAACATATTTACTTCCGGGAGAGATTATAATTATTGGATCTTTTGATGTTTTGGTCTATCCAGGTCTTAATGAGGTACAGTTAGGTGCCACCGACCTTGTCCCATTCCATTTAACTGTCGAATTACTGTCGAACTTGCGAATGTTGCAAAATTAGTTCCGAAATCAACCAGCAGGTGGAGCAGTTGAGTATATGTTTTTATAGTAGGCCTAGTGCATGAACCCTGCATGGCTAATAAGACAAGTAGTTGGTGGCTTTGACTGGTCGCAGATTTTTATATAGCTCTCTACTCCCCCTAGTGGACATAATATCTACATTGTGAAATGTGCAGATCACGCAAACCTCTGCAAAGATAATCGGTCAAGGTCAATGGCCCACAGCTATAATACTGTAGATTTTTGTATTATTACAATTATTGCTGTTGAAGTATAAACGTCTTATACACATTTGTTTTACATTGCCATGCTTGCTCGTCGTTATACAGTAGGTGTACAGTAGTGAAATCAACCTCCTGGAAATCATAACAGTGGCATCAAGAGGCACCGCTTGAATACAGTGACGCCATTCGTCTATACAGTTGGGTGCCACCGATATTGTCCCTTATCATTTGACCCATTTAGGCCTGACCTCAAAATTTTAAAAAATCCTTCTAAATCCTCCAGTTTTCTGAAATAAATATTTTCACGATTTTTCAAAAATAGCAGACCTACAAGCCACTCGGTGGCGCGCTATGAGCTTGTAGATCTGCTATTTTTCAATAGCTAAATTATAACATGTTTAAAACACCAAAAGGGGTTCCCGCCCAAAATGGGTTAACTGTCCTTTTGCGCAGATCACGCAAACCTCAGCAAAAAGAAAAGGACAATATCGATGGCCTCCAACTGTATATAGACGAATGGTAGTCAATCAGAGTGGAAAGTGATTTCATACTGTATATTATATGAAATCTTATTCTAGCCACACCCTGAGGGAGACCCTGCATGTGTGTTGAAACCAACAACAACACACAGCTCCAAAAGTTCATAAAAACAGATTGGTTGCCATAAACTGAAATAAAAATAAGTATGCCAACGTGTTGGACATACCATGAGTGCTGGCATCATTCTCTCTCATTTTAGCACCTTGCATTTCCCCATGGAGCTTACTAAAATACAACGTGAGTAGGGTATACCTTTCTCCCTGTCGACTCATCATTGCTTTATATACACTTTGTCATCCGTCTGTCATCCAGATGGGCTCTGTGAGGCTTTCTGAACTGCAAACGAGCCGATAAAACGCTGAAATAAAGACCTGCACATAATAACATAACTCAGCCTTGACTGATGATTGCAAACATTAATGGAGGGGGTGTGGGAGTGTGTGTGTGGGGGGGGGGGGGGGGGGGGGGGGGGGTTGGGGGAGGTCGATCTGCTGTTGTATAATATCGGATGCAGGAAAAAAAAACTAAAACAAAAGGCCAATCCCTCCAGGCGCTTCCTACTGTACTGCCAACAACTTCCTCCGTTCCTTATCTGTGCCGTTTTAATTCTTTGGGGCGAGTGTCTCCCCTTGAACACTGCTGGGTTGTGTGTGTGTATGGGGGGGGGGGGGGGGGGTAAGCAGTTCTATTTATAGCAGTGGAAATGTGTCTGCGGCACCGAGCGAGCGCAGACCTCTGAGGCGTGCCGTCGTGAATATGGTAATGAGCTGAAGACTTTTGTTTGAAGTGTAATTAATAATGGGCGCTGTGTTTAACACCGGACGGGACGAGAGCGCTTGAGAAGAGCCGCTCGGTCTACTTTCTCGCACATGGAAACGAAACTGGGGGTAATACGCCTAATTTATACTTCATAGCGTGACAGCGTTAACTCGTGAATGAAGTATTGTCGGGACAGTGACGTGGCAATGAAGTATGGTATTCTTTACCAATTGCATAGTAGATAATTGACGTTTTTAGTTTTCGGTACTTTTCACTTTCCTCCAGCCAGGTCAACTTGATTTTTTTTTGTCCTCTGAGAAAAGGTGTGTTTTGTTGGGCCTTGTTGTACTTGTACCTACTGGAGGCAATGAATCACAGTCCAGTGGGAAATCTGTACAAGTCACCGGACTCATTTTGTGTTTACCTGCTCTGTAATAAGGTTAATAGCCAATAGGTCTGTGGATACAGTCAGTCATCAGCTAAATCCCAAGGTCCTGCAGAAAAAAGCTTTGCTCCCGTACACAGACGCACGGCATGCTACGCAGTAATGGATGACAAGAAAGCCGATTGACGCCGTAATGGCTTTTCTATAACGAGTGAGGAGGTGTTGGGGCGCATTGCTGTCGGTGAGAAGGAGGAAAGATGAGACGAGGAAAATATGCCATCATTATTATGGGCCAGACTGACATATTTTTCAAGAACCCTGCATAATATAAAGGCATCCATTGCATTTCCCCCGTGCTAAACGTCTGGCCAAGTGAAGAGGTTGTGGTGCATGATAATCACACTATCCTTGAAATTTATGTGAATGTATTATACTAGACTGCATGGTGCCTGCCTGGCTGTAGAGAACCGAGTCGGTAACCATGGAGGTTGGAGATCCATACTAGGGCATTCACTTCTAGTCATTTTTACTAGTTGACTAGTTGCCTAGTTTACTAGTCGACTAGTCGACTAATTGTTTAACTACCTATTATGTAAAAAATAAAATAAATTAAAAAAATAAACTTTTAAATAAATATTTGTACATTGAAAAACTGTACATGGTGACTATAACTATAATCTACCTGATCTTGAGGCCTACAAAATCGGGAAAAAAATAAAAAAATAAAACTTTTTTTTTTCTTATCAACTAGTCAACTAGTACCAACAAGGTAGACTAGTGGATTTACTAGTCGCTTAATGTTGCTTAATGCCATTCCATACCCCACCCGGCGGCTATGCAATAGGCCTATCTCACAGCATTTCCCCGCCCCCTTTCCACATCCCCTTTCGGAGCTAGTGGTGATAGCGTGACGTCACTCCATAGACACTACATGTTAACAGAGGTCATTTAAGAAGTCTACAACTTTTGCCATCCCCAAATATGGAGTGTTGTGATGTCAGAACAGGTCAGCTCCATAGCCAGAGGCCCTTTGTGGCGGTTCTGGACAACCGTGGGTCCGACCGACTTGACACCGGGCACTGCACGCCCTGTGGGGGTGTGGAACGCGTGTGTCGAATTTGAAGTCAGTGGAGCGAACGGTTCTCGAGTTACATGCATTACAGCCGTACACACGTACAGACAGACAGTCGTACAGACGTACAGACGTACAGACGTACAGACAGACAGACAGACAGACAGACATACATAGAGATGTACAGAGAAATGGTGCATTTATAGATAGATGAACATCATTAAAAAAGCCATCTTTTCCTCTGCATAATGATTCTGCAGCAGACATTTGCTAGGAAAGATGAAATAAAATAAAATAAAAGGCACTCAAATTGCTCCTTACAAGGGCAACAAAATCACAGCTCTTTGGAGCAATGTTCAGTCATGCTAGAAAAAGCACTGAATCACACGGCACTTCATTTTGCAGGAAAAAAAACCCAAACATTGGAAATTGCGGCACTTAGACAAAATAAAAATGCAAAGACTTTAATCCTAGGTTCACATTTTTGATCCCCTCTCCAACGTCTGGCTTTCAGAAATTAAGTCATGGCAGCTAAGTATATGGCCTTTAAAAAAACAAAAAACAGCATCACATGGCGTCCTGTGGCAGCCAAGTCTATTTGAATGTTTGCTTAAGAAACAGCACCCGGAAAAAACAGGACCCCAGCCAATTCTATGGACTTTTAATGTTTGTTTTTAGAGTACAATGTGTGTTTAAAGTGAGGCGCCCCTCACTTCACACCAGTGTGACTTTTATATTGTGCTACATCAACCCCACCCCCCCTTCACAAAGCACTGCTTTGCACTTGTCGGACACCATAATGGAACCTTCAATGCAACCACACTGAGAGAATTGAGGTTAGTGGAGCTCAGAGTAATAATAGTAAGAGAGCATTGACTCCCATTGTAACAATGGAATGCGGAAGTGCTCATTCTATCTCAATGGGATAGTTCCAGCCATAGGAGCAATGTTTGGAACTATAGCCCATAGACACCCGCTTTGCGGCGAGATCATAGCGTGTCGCTACTCTCCTACTCTACACTCTGGTGGAGCTGTAGCACAGTGTAACGCCCAGGATTCGAACGCGGGTCTCCCAATATCTTAACCACTAGACCAAAGGGGAATCCCTATGGACCGGGGGAGATATTAGACTTTTGAGGCCATCCGGGTGAGGATCTGAGAGCACAACAGTGTGCCAAAGAAAAGCAAGTAGAGAGTCTGGGAGTATACAGGAGCACAGGGGAGTTCAGACTGATGATCCCATGCAGGCCCAGAGCCATGCAGACTAGGGCTGGGTAATAACCCAAAGGATCCTTAGATCTTGACGGCAACCCCGTTAGTTACAACCATCATAGTCTCTCAAGACAGACTGTTGCCTCCGCTGTTTTCCCGAATATTTGACGATGGGATTCTCAGATTGCAACCATCATGGTTGTGTACTCGCCTAACAACGTAGCACCAAGCCACAGACGAATAACAGTCTAAGTCCACACTATTGATCCATAATGTATAAATGATAGATAAGGGGTCAGGACAACGAGGCCTTTTCGTGGAGGGGTCAGTCTGAAATTTGGACTTAGACTGTTTTTCGTCTGTGGTACTCGAAGCGGAGAAGTTCTATGATGACCTTACAACACCACCAATCTGTGATGTTCTGTGATTAGCGTGAGGCTCGCACCAGAGAATGCACTATATACCTTGACAACATATAACCACATTGGTGAATATCTCCTGTCTACAGTACTGCATGTCAGCTGGACTACATAATAGTAATCCTATATAAATGTGCCACGTCTCTGTCTGCGCACGTGCGTGCGTGCGTACGGTTGTAATGCACGTAACTCGAGAACCGCTTGCCCCACAGACTTCAAATTTGACACACGTGTTCCAAACCACCACAGGGAGTGTAGTGCCTGGCCTCGAGTCTGTGGGACACACCGTTGTCCAGAAAGAACACAAAAGGCTCTGGTCAGGCTCTGCCAGTGGAGCTAATGAGCCAAAGTCCCCTCACCTGTGCAATTTCCAGCCTCTTCCTCAGCCAATTGATTGCTATTGCAACCCCACACCTGCCAATTGATTACTTAACCAGTCCACTTTTCACAGTCAGTTTGCACTCTAGCAAACTCGTGTCTGTTCTGTTTTCTGTTAGTGAGCGCAATGGCACTCCCCGCGGCCCCGCCCGCCTGGGCAATTGTCGTCACATATGTCAAATTTCAGATCAGCAAAGCATGTCTGAATTGAATTGACTTCCTACATAGTCTGGCACTGTAAAGTCACACAGGGTAATAAATGGAAACCACTAGCCACAGTACAAAGGTTTTGAGAGCTGGAACAATAGGATGAAGTTTCCCACAGGCAAGAAGAGGCAGCGATGTTCATCATTCAGCCGCACTGCAAAGCGACACCATGCTATCCCTCTCTCTCACTCTCCTAATCCATTCTGCAGCATGCCGCAACAGCCTTCTCTCTCGCTCTCTCTCTCTCTCTCTCTCTCTCTCAGTGCCTCTCGTTCCCACTATCTCCTGGCCCTGTCTGACGCTTGGCCAGCCAAGCAGCGGATCCATCCGCAGAGGCCTCATGAATAAAACTGTGCCCATAAACTGTGATTACGATCAGAAAAACCCATGCGCCGCTTAAGTAACTTACTTCGCCTGGAAGGCGTGCTTGCCGCTGCTCACTAATCAGTGGAATCTCTTCTTAGGTGTCGTCCGTTCAGAATGTGATGATTAATGGCTTTACAAGTTTCCCGTACATGAACTCACTGATCAAGCAAGCCTGGTTTGAATACACGCACACACACAATATACTATATATAAATAGCTAACGGAGAAAGCTTTTGGCGCTGATCGTTCTAGTGCGTTTGTAAGATTGACTGTGGGCAGCCAGACAGACAAACAGCCACACATCCGTAGCAGCAAAACTAAAAAAAGGCAACACACGATTCTAGGAAATCACTCCTGCGTACCACCTTTATCCGAATAGCACACATAATGCAGGACGCAGCGCAGGACACTCCGTTATTAAAAACGAGCATTTAAAAACACTAAGTGCCATCCAACCATTTCTCTAATTTCTTTGAAAGTGTCCATGTCTCGGAGCCATAGAGTAGAATCGGCTCGACGGTCGTCCTAAATATTTTTACTTTGAACATCTTACTAAGCTGGGATGACCAGGTCTTATGCATGTCATCATTGCAGGATGACCAGGCCATACCCTTCCTAGTTTTAAAGTCCTTTTGGTAAGAAGATATATAGCCTATGAACCCAAATACTTGTAGTCATCAACCTGTTTCAGAGGAGTGTTGTTAAGTGATTCAACAAACAGACAGGGTATGGGAGCAAATGAGACAAAGATGAGTGGAACGAGAGCTTCTTATAACAGTGAAGGAGCTGCCACCTCATTAAATGTCATTTTTCCGTTAATGTTCAATTAGAAATGATTGGACCCCTGGCTGCAGACTTGGCCGTGGGCCACACGTCCACAGTGTGAGCAGATCAAAGCTTTGATCTTTTGGTGCGGCAACACTAATTGTTTTGTGACATTTTAGTGTCCTTAAAAAGTCCACCGATAATCTACCAACTCACGGGAGGGATCGGGAGCTTTCACAGGCAATGATTGATTGCAATGCAATTCATTAATTCATAATTGGCTGTCTGTTGATCTTATAAACCATCTGAATGAAGAGTGACATTAGGATGTGTTATTTGGGAAGAACAATTTTAGCTTTTTTTTGGGCCATCTCTAAAAACAGATTCTATGCCATGGGGTTAAATATGGAACACACATACACCTATATATCCCTCAGGTTTCCTCATATCTCAAGGTAATACTTATGATCCTTCATGACTATTTATGTGTATCTGATGTTTTATAATGTGTTGTTCTTGCTTACCGTAAATCGCTCTGGATTAAGAGCGTCTGCTAAATGCCTAAATTGTAATTCCTCCGCTTACACAGAATCGCAAACAGTATACAGTTGGAGGCCATCGATATTGTCCTTTTCTTTTTGCTGAGGTTTGCGTGATCTGCGCAAAAGGACAGTTAACCCATTTTGGGCGGGAACCCCTTTTGGTGTTTTAAACATTATGTTATAATTTAGCTATTGAAAAATAGCAGATCTACAAGCTCATCGTAGCGCGCCACCGAGTGGCGCGCTACGAGCTTTGTAGGTCTGCTATTTTTGAAAAATCGTGAAAATATTTATTTCAGAAAACTGGAGGATTTAGAAGGATTTTTTAAAATTTTGAGGTCAGGCCTAAATGGGTCAAATGATAAGGGACAATATCGGTGGCACCCAACTGTACACACCCATATGCTGATGTAACACATGTCAAGTGGCATCATGGTAGCCTCCACTTAACCAGCATTAAGAAACGGCGGGCGGCGGGCGGGTGAACGATGTCACATGGTGATGACACGTCTCCCTGGCCAATTTATGCTGTGTCCCTCAGGAGAGCCGGCGCTAATGGGCCTGTTTGCATGCCGAGGGTCAATGGCTCCTGTTAACAGTGTGCCGAGCCCTAATAAAACCCCACCAGTTAACAGTGATGTATTCGAGGCAGCAGCAGCAGCAAACACTCACATTATATTGACTATTTACTGCCATTTGGATGCATGATGCTTATAAACCATGACGATACAAAATATTACGCCCTCGGAAAGTTCCATTAACTCACGATGAGTCATCTCCTCGTTGAGAATGTGATCCAAGGGAAATGTGTTTTGGGTTGTTTTTATTTATATATTTTACTTTTGAATTACTCTTGATGCCCATGCAGGGTAACCTGACTCCGCCAGATGGGGCAGCAGAGAGTACACTGGGTTCCCCCCTAGTCAGGTTACATGCAGGGATAATCCTGGTCAAATTCCCGCTCTATCTTGGTCAATTCAACCACTTGAAGGACCACTTCATCACTTCTCAACTATATCTTCATATAATTGGTCCTAACTAATGTTCATGAGAAAAAACAAGTCGGTCTGTGTCTCATAGGAGGGCTGTGGGCAGTTCAGAAACCCGTCTTCCATATATTCCAGATATTTTTTGTATTGTGAGAATGATGATGATACCGCATTGCAACTTTTCAGGAATAGAACGCCTGCAGTTTCTATTAGCTTGGATTCCCCACCAATGATGCCACTGGAAGACAGGTTTCTGAACTGCCCACAGCCCTCCTATGAGACACAGACTGAGTAGGAATTTTTTTTTATTTTATAATTATTTAGTGACATTAACATTAGAAGATAGGTTGAAAAGTGGTGAAGTCGTCCTTTAAGCGGCAGCATCCGTATTGTGAGGAAAGCTTTCCCTTGCTTTCCCCACAATGAAAGACAACAGAGAATACACTGGCATAGAGCCCTGAGGGACTCCGGTCAACCATATGGGCTTTAAGAGGTTAAACAGTTTCCCTCATCGATCGTTCCTCCTGTTTATGTGTCCTGGTCTCGACTGATGTCAAGGTTTCCCCTCTCTGTCACACCAAGGTTGGCCTTCTCTCTCTCTCTCTGTCTGTGTGTGTGTGTGTGTGTGTGTGTGTGTGTGTGTGTGTGTGTGTGTGTGTGTGTGTGTGTGTGTGTGTGTGTGTGTGTGTGTGTGTGTGTGTGTGTGTGTGTGTGTGTGTGTGCGCTTGCATTGTGAGAGAATTGCCTCTAACCTGTATGATCCCCTACCGCTGAAGACAACAGCTGTGGACAGTTTCCTGCATGGGACTAACCCTGCATGCATACCTTCCTCATGTCTCAATCCACTGAGAATGACACGAGAGAGAGAGAGAGAGAGAGAGAGAGAGAGAGAGAGAGAGAGAGAGAGAGAGAGAGAGAGAGAGAGGTGCTTTGTCGCGTTTGTAACATGGAAAAGTGACACACCAGAAAAAGTAAATAAACAAGGCATATAGAGTGTACATATTATAAGTATGACGCTCAGCCCCTGGATTCACATATGTTTTTCTCTATGGAGAATAACATTGGGTCATCTTGGAATCGTCTCATATAAGAACTGTGGTCCAAAAATAAACAGATTTACGATAGTCACTCAAATCTATCATTACATTTGAGAGAATGCCCATGGAGCACAGGTCAGGTGGCCATGATGTCATAGACCACACAACTGGAGGTCCGGGGGGCCAAATGCGGCCCCCACCGTCACTTAAGGGAGCCTGCCAGAACCGTAGTAACCGTAGGATTAAATTAGTCGTGCAGCCCGCCAGAACCGTAGCCTACGTTTTCCAGGGTTTATATTCTTTAAGCCATGTTTTGATCGGAACAGTCAAAGCACTCTATGTGCTGCTTTCAATGGCCTGTATCTCCAAATCGGCGCAATGAATGTTTCTGGTGAAAACAAGGTTTTTTAACGGCCGATCAACGCTGTGATACTCGCGGTCGGGTTTTTTCACCACCGACCGAGAGAACAACAACCGGTCAAGACACCACACACAGCATTTTGTCATTGTAACATCTGGTTACGGATATTTGGCTCTTCAAAATAAGGGTTGCGATAAAACCTTGGCAATGCGCGATAGATAGATTAATTAATCCTGGCGGTCAAACGGTTAAAGTGGCCCTTAGGTATAATATCAGAATACTGACATAACATGACCTTCAGTCACATAATTACTTCAGTCTATATTAGTAGCTTAACGATTAGTATTAAAATGTTATTGTCTTTTTTTATGCCCAATGAATTTGTATTTAAGTTCATAAAGTTAACATAAGTATAACTAAATGCATTTGAAATTAAATACAAAATATTCTTTTGCAGGATTCTAATTCAAAAATCACGCCTGTGTGAAGTGAGGGGCGCTCTTATCATTAGGTTATGTAATGATGATGTAAAACAAACGGTGTCAAAACAAACATTAAATTCTCTTTATTGTTAATGGGATTTAATGTTTGTGTTAGGGCAGGGGTGGGCAACTTTGACGATGGAGAGGGCCACTATATTTCCACACTCCCTAGGGCCATACATTACTGTCGTAGCAAAAATAGCCGATCTACAAGCTCAAAACGCGTCGCAGCGCGACACGTTTTGAGCTTGTAGATCGGCTATTTTTGCTATATTCTAATTTAAATCTTGAATAATTTTTTTGCTATTTTTGAATTGGAAATGGAATCCTGAAAATTAACATTTTTATGTAATGCCTTTAATTATACTTGTGTTGAGCAATGAGCTACTAATTTAGACTGAAGTAATTAAAGCGGGTCATGTTTGCATGTTGTGGAATTGTAACAGCTGAAACCAATATTATATCAGTATTCTGACCGACTATAAAAATAGTCGATCTACAGAGATCGGCTATTTTTGCTACAACAGTATATGCAATGAATGTGGCCCCAGTGGAGTGAGTGTGGAAATATATTGGCCCTCTCCATCATCAAAGTTAAAGTTGCCCACCCCTGTCATCGCCCGGAGTCTATGCGGAGTATGTGGAAGTGCCGTTTATGCCTGTGCTTTTGGCCTTGATACGTCACCCATGTTCCCCCTGTATCTTCAACCCAGCTGGGTGGGTGTGTCTACTGGTTAAATCACAGTGGGGCTTTCCTACAAGCAGCAGTCTGTCGCTCGCTGTTGAAAGTGCAAGTAAAAAAGCCCTTTTCTGTATCGCATCGA
The DNA here is from genome assembly GCF_951216825.1 of Electrona antarctica. Taxonomy (NCBI): domain Eukaryota; kingdom Metazoa; phylum Chordata; class Actinopteri; order Myctophiformes; family Myctophidae; genus Electrona; species Electrona antarctica. The sequence goes on along the minus strand of NC_136799.1, from coordinate 9,496,041 downwards.
ACAAGGGAAAGGTACCCCAGCAGCACGGACAAAAGATGGTCAGTGGCCACCACGCACAGTACACACTTTTATTATTTCTCTCTCTCTCTCTCTCTCTCTCTGTCTTATTCACAGAGAAAAACCAACAACACGGAAACAACACGGTCAGGGGCCAAACACACGACCCTATGCTGTCTGCCTTCGTTCAAAATGTACAGTTTGTGTGTGTCTCTCTCACTCAGAGACAAGATTCTAGTTTGATTCTATAGTCTGTTTCTGGCAAAAGCGTAATTAATTTGGCAGCGGTAACATGTCAGCGCCGGTCGATGCTTCATATCCATATGAGTCAGGCCGCTGTGTTTATTCTTGGAATACTATATTAAACACATTTTGTGCCCAAGGCGTCTGTGGACGTCTTTGAAAAAAAAATATATATATATATATATATATATATTTGTATTAAAAAAAATCAAAAAAATCAAAACAATGATTTTTTTTGATTTTTTTATACGTGGTGCCAAAGTTTGTGTTTTCGCCATTGAGAATGCATTTGGCGTTTAAATTAAATAACTCAGAAACTATAAAACATTTCAAAGTAAAAAGTTCCAGCATGTGTCTCCACAGTCAGCTGAATTATAAAAAATGTGAATGGATTTTCTAGGTGAAAGTGATTTTTGGGCAGTTTTGCGTGGGCTCTCAATGTGTTAATCCATTGAGACCTGGAACGCATCCATGTCACGTTAGCGTTTAACCACATTAACCATTAACCCATTTTGGGGCGGGAACCCCTTTTGGTGTTTTAAACATTATGTTATAATTTAGCTATTGAAAAATAGCAGATCTACAAGCTCATGAACTTGTAGATCTGCTATTTTTGAAAAATCGTTAAAATGTGCCTCAAATCTTTCCGAAAATTGTCATGATTTAGAAAACTTTTTTTTTTTAATTTCGACGTCAGGCCTGAATGGGTTAAACACATCTATGGGAATTCAGAAATGGGGGGAGAGAAAAAGAACGTGACCCAGGTTACAGGTAGGATGCGTACGTCGTCAGACTCTATTGGGTTACTGCGTGGGAGAGGATACAATCAGCATGTTTCTTTCACCTATACCGTGGGTGTTTCCCATTATCTTCAATGTTGCGGTTGAACATACTGTAGATACTGTAATATTTGAAGCAGTGCCAGACAGTACAGCTAAATGCCATGACCTTCTCCTGGAGGCCTGCTCCTTTATGTCACTTTCACACACGTAAGCACTTTTTCTAGACTGTCGTCCCCCCCTTCAAAGGATTTGCAATATAACAGTTTCATGCCTGAAGATGGCCTGACAGTCTTGGTGTATTTATTGTGAGTGGTGGTGGTCTCATGAATTTAATAATACAGATTTCGAGGTGCCTAGTCTAAAAAAAAAGAGAAAGCGTGCTGTAAGTATGGAACCAGCATGAGCACACTTTAATATTTTTTATTTACAGTGGCAGCTGCTAATGCTATTAAACGACCCGAAACCGACTCGAACCATTCGTTTTTGTTTTTTTTTGTGGCTGGGTTGTCCAGCCCGCATGGTAGCATATTTTTGACAGATTTTGAGACACAATAGCGTTACAGTCTTATCCAGTGACTTTCCACTGTGTGCAAGCATCACTTCCTGTGACATCATTACATTATTGCGACAGCAAGTCGCATTTACTATGAAAACGTGCATTTCCCGTTGGTTCGTTGGTCATGCTACGTGACATCACGTGACATCACATAACATCACGTGACATCATGCTGCCACCCTTAGATCTCCATATATGGAGCTGACATATTCTGACATTCCATGTTGATCTGACCTCATCAAACCCTGTACACTCAAGACACGCTCCATATATGGCCAATACAGAATTCATTCCACATGTTGATCTGAACCCCCCCATGCCAAAGCGCCAGCGCTCCAGCAGTCTGCCGTCACCCGGGCAGATGCGTGCACGCGGCTTCGCCCTTCAGGGCGAGGTCACTTCTCGCCCTGAAGGGCGTCTTACTGGTTTTAACATTATTATTTATTATTATACTGGCAAATGTAAATTTAATGTAAATAAAAAAATAATAATGTGGACGAATTACGTTGAATGGCTATTACTACAAATTGTACATGATCATCTGAAGGATGATCGTATTGACATTATAAGTAACACTATGAGAGTGTGAGTCTGTGTGTATGTGCGTGCGTGCGTGCGTGTGTGCTATGTGACTAATAGAACGGTGTGAATGTGGATGTCAGCGGTCAGAGAATGGAGACACAAGATCGCAGAGGGAGCAACTTTGTTTACATTACGATAAGCTCACAGAATGACTGCCTGCCGCTCTTTATTTCTCGCTGTCTGGTTATGGGTGCGCCGCGTGCATGCGTGTGTGTGTGTGTGTGTGTGTGTGTGTGTGTGTGTGTGTGTTTGTCAGGGGGGCTGGCTTTCAGTTTCAAATACAATGTTTGCTTAAACACTCTTCACTGGGATGCCACAGGCAAGCTTACTATGTATGTGTCTGTCCGTCCGTCCGTCCCCCCCTCTGTCTCTATCTGCCAGCCCTGAGCAATTTGATGCCCTAGGCAGGATTTTTCCCGGTGCTGGGGAAGCTGTATTTAGAATGCCACAGACGAAAAACAGTCTAAGTCCACACTATTGATCCATAATGTATAAATGATAGATAAGGGTTCAGGACAACGAGGCCTTTTCGTGGAGGGGTCAGAATGAAATTTGGACTTAGACTGTTTTTTGTCTGTGGTACTAACATAAACATGACGGTAACATAAACGGCAACAATCTCTAAGCTAGCCTACTAACAGAATGGATTAAGAGTGTCTGCTAAATGCCTACATTGTATATTGTAAATTGAAGGAGAATCCAGCTGTTCATCATTGTGTGGCAACTATATATTTGAGCTGAAACACAACGTGTATGAAGAGAACTGCTGTATGTCTGTGATGTTTACAGTACGTCAGTAGTATTCACGTCACATCTATCATGCAGTACAGTACGGTACGGTACGGTACGGTACACGCCTGCTCTTTTATTGGACACTGACCTTGGCCAACAGTCTGGCATGGATCATAAAATATATCGTCTAGTCTACATACAATGTAAATGGATTTCTGAAAATGATAAATCCATGCTGCCCATCTCATCTCAGTAAACATACAGAACATTGTTTCTTGGCATCGGGGGAGCTATACGTAAGGCCCTAATGCTATTACCGAGAACCCCCCCCCCCCCCCCCCCCCCCTTCCCTGAAGAAGGTAACTATAAAGAGGAATGGGTTTAGCAGGAAATATCCACTCCAGGTATACTGAAAGATTTATAGAATATTATACACCTCAGAGATTTGTGCACCCAAAACTCTTAACCCATGTTGACCTGAGATCAGATTCTAAAAATGTCTTCCACATCCTGACAGTTTTCTGAAAAATGTTTCTATGTCAGTCGTTAGCGCTATGTGGCGCTCGGTGGCGCGCTATGAGCTTGTAGATCTGCTATTTTTCAATAGCTAAAGCATAACATAATGCCAACACCAAAAGGGGTTCCCGCCCAAAATAGGTTAAACACTTAATATTGTACTAAATAAATTCCAGTACTCGTTGAGCTTGATCTCGAAAGCATTTGCGGCGATCTAACGACTTAACACAGTGGTCAGATGATCTAACGACGTAACACAGTGGTCAGATGAGTGGACCGTGTGCATTTTCAGATCATGCTTATTTGAATCAATCAATCAAGCAATTAAGCGACTGTGCTCTACCTTGGATCAATGTGGAACCTACGTAGTTTATGTAATATTATCATTAACCCATTAAAAACCATGCAGGATCTGTGGGGGGGTGCCCGCTGGCCTAGTGGTCCAGGCGCATGCATGCCACATATACTGTAGGCTCTTGCCTGACAGCGCGTTGCGTGTTCGAGTCCCGTTCATGACAACCTTTACTGCGTGTCTCTCCCCTTCTCTCTGTCCCTCTTTCCTGTCTCGGTAACTAACACTTACAACAAAATTACAACACAAAAAAAAACAATCTTAAAAAAAAACAGGAACTGTCATTTTTTATTTCAATCAGCTGACTGGGAACCAGATTATTTATTTACAGCCAGTGCAAGTTGAAACCACCGAATGGATGCAACAATCAATCATCCAGGCTGGGAGGTTGACGGTCTCATCCTAGGCCACCCTGTTCTCACAAACCAAACCATGCCTGCAGCTTCTTCAGGCTGTGAGACACCACTACAGTAGTCCACTCTACAGACCATGAAAGAACTGGTCAAACATTGGCCAAATTGTCAAACAATAATAAGAAAGGGGAAACATTTTTTAAACGCCTCGCATATCTGTGGAACCGAGTCAAACGCTGTGTAATGCCTCAACTCCTACAATTCCAAGTGCTTGTCAGGGTCCCCAGTTCAAATACGATTATTTTGGGGGGTCCCCAGTTCAAATACGATTATTTTGGGGGGTCCCCAGTTCAATTATGATTATGTTGGGGGGCTCCCAGTTCAATTATGATTATGTTGGGGGGCTCCCAGTTCAATTATGATTATGTTGGGGGGCTCCCAGTTCAAATATGATTATGTTTGGGGGTCCCCAGTTCAAATACGATTAATGTAGGGGGTTGCAATTATGAAGGCGTCATAATTGCAACCAAACAAAATTAGTCATAGTTTTAGTCACCGTGGTGTAGTTTTTGTTTAGTTTTTGTAGGTGAAAAAAGGTATAGTCGACGAATATTTAGTCGACGAACTAGCTAGTGTGGAATCTGGAATTCCATAATTCTAAGTAATGTGCTCATCCTGCATGTTGTCATCTGGAGGTGTCTGCCTGAGAGACCTTGTTTCACTTCAGGCTCTTGGCCGGGACCCCTGGGGTGTCGATGGCTTGTTTATACTCTGAGTTTAGATCCTGAGTCACACCTAAGGACTTCTACATGCTAGAAGATAAACAATGGATCAAAGTGCTATAGTGGTTCAAAGTGGCCACTGTCGGAGCAAATGGTTGATCAAAGGACTTGTTTCTAAAGTGTATGCATCTTTCTGTCGACACCCCACACTCATGTAAAATGCTTAAATAGCCAACTATCATACGACTACTCTGTCAGTCGGGCGCGAGCCCTGTGTGGATGCACGTCAGGCCAGTCTGGCTGGCGTGAGCCTTAAACCTGTGTGCTGTGCTGTACTTCGCTGAATAAACAACATCATCATCGCATCTGCTCTGTCTGCCGTGTCTCACAAACTCCATTGAGTGCTCTCCCAGTTTTAACAGTATGGTATGAAAATATACGACACTAGTCTTCATGGACACACACAGGGAAAACAAATCACACATGGCTGAGTATCACTACAGGCCTATTATTTTTCACAACGTTGTATTGATTATCTAGCACCTCATATTGATATGTATCCAGGTCTTAAAGCGGCTCCTCCACGCCGCAAACATTATTCTCCGTTACTCGTGCATTCCTGTTATTAATCGTTTCTGGAGCCAAGGAAGAAACAATTAGAGGTTAGTGCCCTCAGGTAACGTTTAAACAAACAAGAATGACCCTCAGTCATAACTGCCAGGTGCAACAAGCTCTTGTTGACGTTCTTGTGTTGGTTCACTCACTGTGTTTCGTTATGGTTGTCCTCTAGCTCCACTTAGCTCATGACATTATAGCTTCTGTTAGCTTATGTTGCCACTTGCTCCGTGTTGCGGTGTTCAGCGCATGGGTTTTTGTGCAGTTATCTTATAGCCGTTATATTTAGACTATATTTAGACTATCATTGGCTTAGAAGGCAGCCAATCATGACAAGGTCGCTAGTAAGGTCGCTAGGAGGCACGCAATAATGACTAGGTCCCTACTAAAGTCGCCACTAAAGTCGGTTTTACGGTCGTCAGTAGTGGTGGGTACAAATGTAGTCCAGCCGCTTTTTAAGCAACTGGCAAAAATTAAAAACACAATCCAAGCCAGAAATCTCCCTATTTAGTCATATAAGTATAGGCTCAGACCTGAATTTCAACAGCATGACATTAAGGCGATTACAAAGCTGACTATCACCTTCTGAATATAATCAAGGATTAAAGGACTTTATGTCTCAGCAGGATTAAAAGAAAAAGTATGCATTCATCTTCAGTAGACTCGACTACTGTAACTCCACTACTGTAACCGTGTCTTTCCAGGTCTCGCTTATAGCCTGAAAGAGCCCTATGCTTTTCTGGGCAGAGTGGCAGAACAAACTAGCACTGGAAACCGACGCCAACTTCCCATCCGTTCACCTGCGGGCATGGCTGAGGGAAGTAGGGGTGCTGGGGGGGCTGTAGCACCCCCTCCCCCCAGGCACAGCCCCCCCTCGAACAGGAGGGGAAGAAGAAAAAAAAGAATAAAATATGCTGTATCACAGTATTGGCACCTTATCCTGGTTAATTGCCTGTGTCAGTTCGTTCATATAACTTGCGTGTGGAGAGGGAAAGTAAAGGCCACGTTTGCGCGTGAAAATGCGCGAAAATGCGCGTGCATGATGCGCGTGCACGCGCATTTTTGCGGCGCGCGCTATGCGCGCGCACCCCCTACTAGACGCTCAGCCCCTGCGAGTGTAAAGTACTTCCCGCGGGCCTGCCTGCGGGACTCTGGGCAAACCACATTTAACGGTTTCACTGCTCCTGGCGGAACGTTCCGTCATAAGGAATCCAACCAGCAACTGCTTCTGGCGTAATGTTCCGTCTGATAAGCTTTATTATTGATATCAAACCGGATTGCTGATTTTTTTTTTAATTATTATTATTTTGGCTAGGCCTTTCCTTCTTTAGCGATCCTAGACCGGATTGCGCAACCGCGCTGCCGTTCACCTCTCTTTATAAGCTGAATAACTCAAAATCTATGGAGCTCTTCAGTCTCCATGGTTTGGATAAAATGCGCGATGTTCGGAGGTCTTTGCTGATTATCCGGTGGTTTAGATGGAAACATTGGCGCTTTCTAGAGCAAGGATGGCTTCATTTTAGCTAGCTAGCATTAATTTAGCATTAAAGATGGACGCCCAGACAGGATATGAGTCCAGCGTGTGCTGCATTGAAATCGGCTCGGCAGTCCGTACTAACACACAGAAAGTGGATCATATCACTCCCATGTTTAGATCTGTACACTTCGCCCTACCCCCTCTTCGTCAAATAATTTATGTCAACTCAAAATAGGAAATACTGCACTGAACGGTTTAATGCCAAAATACATTATTTGCGGTCTTTGTGTTACATCGTGAACCTTCCATTCCACACCTATACAGTAACATGTTGTCTGGGCATGGGTCTGCATTCTGAACCTTCAACCCACCTATACAGTAACATGTTGTCTGGGCATGGGTCTGCATTCTGAACCTTCAACCCACCTATACAGTAACATGTTGTCTGGGCATGGGTCTGCATTCTGAACCTTCAACCCACCTATACAGTAACATGTTGTCTGGGCATGGGTCTGCATTCTGAACCTTCAACCCACCTATACAGTAACATGTTGTCTGGGCATGGGTCTGCATTCTGAACCTTCCATTCCACACCTATACAGTAACATGTTGTCTGGGCATGGGTCTGCATTCTGAACCTTCAACCCACACCTATACAGTAACATGTTGTCTGGGCATGGGTCTGCATTCTGAACCTTCAACCCACCTATACAGTAACATGTTGTCTGGGCATGGGTCTGCATTCTGGACCTTCAACCCACCTATACAGTAACATGTTGTCTGGGCATGGGTCTGCATTCTGAACCTTCCATTCCACACCTATACAGTAACATGTTGTCTGGGCATGGGTCTGCATTCTGAACCTTCAACCCACCTATACAGTAACATGTTGTCTGGGCATGGGTCTGCATTCTGAACCTTCAACCCACCTATACAGTAACATGTTGTCTGGGCATGGGTCTGCATTCTGAACCTTCAACCCACCTATACAGTGACATGTTGTCTGGGCATGGGTCTGCATTCTGAACCTTCAACCCACCTATACAGTAACATGTTGTCTGGGCATGGGTCTGCATTCTGAACCTTCCATTCCACACCTATACAGTAACATCACTAACATGTTGTCTGGGCATGGGTCTGCATTCTGAACCTTCAACCCACACCTATACAGTAACATGTTGTCTGGGCATGGGTCTGCATTCTGAACCTTCAACCCACCTATACAGTGACATGTTGTCTGGGCATGGGTCTGCATTCTGAACCTTCAACCCACCTATACAGTAACATGTTGTCTGGGCATGGGTCTGCATTCTGAACCTTCAACCCACCTATACAGTAACATGTTGTCTGGGCATGGGTCTGCATTCTGAACCTTCAACCCACCTATACAGTAACATGTTGTCTGGGCATGGGTCTGCATTCTGAACCTTCAACCCACCTATACAGTAACATGTTGTCTGGGCATGGGTCTGCATTCTGAACCTTCAACCCACCTATACAGTGACATGTTGTCTGGGCATGGGTCTGCATTCTGAACCTTCAACCCACCTATACAGTAACATGTTGTCTGGGCATGGGTCTGCATTCTGAACCTTCAACCCACACCTATACAGTAACATGTTGTCTGGGCATGGGTCTGCATTCTGAACCTTCAACCCACCTATACAGTAACATGTTGTCTGGGCATGGGTCTGCATTCTGGACCTTCAACCCACCTATACAGTAACATGTTGTCTGGGCATGGGTCTGCATTCTGAACCTTCAACCCACCTATACAGTAACATGTTGTCTGGGCATGGGTCTGCATTCTGAACCTTCAACCCACCTATACAGTAACATGTTGTCTGGGCATGGGTCTGCATTCTGAACCTTCAACCCACCTATACAGTAACATGTTGTCTGGGCATGGGTCTGCATTCTGAACCTTCAACCCACCTATACAGTAACATGTTGTCTGGGCATGGGTCTGCATTCTGAACCTTCAACCCACACACACAGGTAACATGTTGTCTAGGCATGGGTCTGCATTCTGAACCTTCAACCCACCTATACAGTAACATGTTGTCTGGGCATGGGTCTGCATTCTGAACCTTCAACCCACACCTATACAGTAACATGTTGTCTGGGCATGGGTCTGCATTCTGAACCTTCAACCCACCTATACAGTAACATGTTGTCTGGGCATGGGTCTGCATTCTGAACCTTCAACCCACCTATACAGTGACATGTTGTCTGGGCATGGGTCTGCATTCTGAACCTTCAACCCACCTATACAGTAACATGTTGTCTGGGCATGGGTCTGCATTCTGAACCTTCAACCCACACACACAGTAACATGTTGTCTGGGCATGGGTCTGCATTCTGAACCTTCAACCCACCTATACAGTAACATGTTGTCTGGGCATGGGTCTGCATTCTGAACCTTCAACCCACCTATACAGTAACATGTTGTCTGGGCATGGGTCTGCATTCTGAACCTTCAACCCACCTATACAGTAACATGTTGTCTGGGCATGGGTCTGCATTCTGAACCTTCAACCCACCTATACAGTAACATGTTGTCTGGGCATGGGTCTGCATTCTGAACCTTCAACCCACCTATACAGTAACATGTTGTCTGGGCATGGGTCTGCATTCTGGACCTTCAACCCACCTATACAGTAACATGTTGTCTGGGCATGGGTCTGCATTCTGAACCTTCAACCCACCTATACAGTAACATGTTGTCTGGGCATGGGTCTGCATTCTGAACCTTCAACCCACCTATACAGTAACATGTTGTCTGGGCATGGGTCTGCATTCTGAACCTTCAACCCACCTATACAGTAACATGTTGTCTGGGCATGGGTCTGCATTCTGAACCTTCAACCCACCTATACAGTAACATGTTGTCTGGGCATGGGTCTGCATTCTGAACCTTCACCCACACAGTAACATGTTGTCTGGGCATGGGTCTGCATTCTGAACCTTCAACCCACCTATACAGTAACATGTTGTCTGGGCATGGGTCTGCATTCTGAACCTTCAACCCACCTATACAGTAACATGTTGTCTGGGCATGGGTCTGCATTCTGAACCTTCAACCCACCTATACAGTAACATGTTGTCTGGGCATGGGTCTGCATTCTGAACCTTCAACCCACCTATACAGTAACATGTTGTCTGGGCATGGGTCTGCATTCTGAACCTTCAACCCACCTATACAGTAACATGTTGTCTGGGCATGGGTCTGCATTCTGAACCTTCAACCCACCTATACAGTAACATGTTGTCTGGGCATGGGTCTGCATTCTGAACCTTCAACCCACCTATACAGTAACATGTTGTCTGGGCATGGGTCTGCATTCTGAACCTTCAACCCACCTATACAGTAACATGTTGTCTGGGCATGGGTCTGCATTCTGAACCTTCAACCCACCTATACAGTAACATGTTGTCTGGGCATGGGTCTGCATTCTGGACCTTCAACCCACCTATACAGTAGCATGTTGTCTGGGCATGGGTCTGCATTCTGAACCTTCAACCCACCTATACAGTAACATGTTGTCTGGGCATGGGTCTGCATTCTGGACCTTCAACCCACCTATACAGTAGCATGTTGTCTGGGCATGGGTCTGCATTCTGAACCTTCAACCCACCTATACAGTAACATGTTGTCTGGGCATGGGTCTGCATTCTGAACCTTCAACCCACCTATACAGTAACATGTTGTCTGGGCATGGGTCTGCATTCTGAACCTTCAACCCACCTATACAGTAACATGTTGTCTGGGCATGGGTCTGCATTCTGAACCTTCAACCCACCTATACAGTAACATGTTGTCTGGGCATGGGTCTGCATTCTGGACCTTCAACCCACCTATACAGTAACATGTTGTCTGGGCATGGGTCTGCATTCTGAACCTTCAACCCACCTATACAGTAACATGTTGTCTGGGCATGGGTCTGCATTCTGAACCTTCAACCCACCTATACAGTAACATGTTGTCTGGGCATGGGTCTGCATTCTGAACCTTCAACCCACCTATACAGTAACATGTTGTCTGGGCATGGGTCTGCATTCTGAACCTTCAACCCACCTATACAGTAACATGTTGTCTGGGCATGGGTCTGCATTCTGAACCTTCAACCCACCTATACAGTAACATGTTGTCTGGGCATGGGTCTGCATTCTGAACCTTCAACCCACCTATACAGTAACATGTTGTCTGGGCATGGGTCTGCATTCTGAACCTTCAACCCACCTATACAGTAACATGTTGTCTGGGCATGGGTCTGCATTCTGAACCTTCAACCCACCTATACAGTAACATGTTGTCTGGGCATGGGTCTGCATTCTGAACCTTCAACCCACCTATACAGTAACATGTTGTCTGGGCATGGGTCTGCATTCTGAACCTTCAACCCACCTATACAGTAACATGTTGTCTGGGCATGGGTCTGCATTCTGAACCTTCAACCCACCTATACAGTAACATGTTGTCTGGGCATGGGTCTGCATTCTGAACCTTCAACCCACCTATACAGTAACATGTTGTCTGGGCATGGGTCTGCATTCTGGACCTTCAACCCACCTATACAGTAACATGTTGTCTGGGCATGGGTCTGCATTCTGGACCTTCAACCCACCTATACAGTAGCATGTTGTCTGGGCATGGGTCTGCATTCTGAACCTTCAACCCACCTATACAGTAACATGTTGTCTGGGCATGGGTCTGCATTCTGAACCTTCAACCCACCTATACAGTAACATGTTGTCTGGGCATGGGTCTGCATTCTGGACCTTCAACCCACCTATACAGTAACATGTTGTCTGGGCATGGGTCTGCATTCTGGACCTTCAACCCACCTATACAGTAGCATGTTGTCTGGGCATGGGTCTGCATTCTGAACCTTCAACCCACCTATACAGTAACATGTTGTCTGGGCATGGGTCTGCATTCTGAACCTTCAACCCACCTATACAGTAACATGTTGTCTGGGCATGGGTCTGCATTCTGAACCTTCAACCCACCTATACAGTAACATGTTGTCTGGGCATGGGTCTGCATTCTGAACCTTCAACCCACCTATACAGTAACATGTTGTCTGGGCATGGGTCTGCATTCTGAACCTTCAACCCACCTATACAGTAACATGTTGTCTGGGCATGGGTCTGCATTCTGGACCTTCAACCCACCTATACAGTAACATGTTGTCTGGGCATGGGTCTGCATTCTGGACCTTCAACCCACCTATACAGTAACATGTTGTCTGGGCATGGGTCTGCATTCTGGACCTTCAACCCACCTATACAGTAGCATGTTGTCTGGGCATGGGTCTGCATTCTGAACCTTCAACCCACCTATACAGTAACATGTTGTCTGGGCATGGGTCTGCATTCTGAACCTTCAACCCACCTATACAGTAACATGTTGTCTGGGCATGGGTCTGCATTCTGAACCTTCAACCCACCTATACAGTAACATGTTGTCTGGGCATGGGTCTGCATTCTGAACCTTCAACCCACCTATACAGTAACATGTTGTCTGGGCATGGGTCTGCATTCTGAACCTTCAACCCACCTATACAGTAACATGTTGTCTGGGCATGGGTCTGCATTCTGAACCTTCAACCCACCTATACAGTAACATGTTGTCTGGGCATGGGTCTGCATTCTGAACCTTCAACCCACCTATACAGTAACATGTTGTCTGGGCATGGGTCTGCATTCTGAACCTTCAACCCACCTATACAGTAACATGTTGTCTGGGCATGGGTCTGCATTCTGAACCTTCAACCCACCTATACAGTAACATGTTGTCTGGGCATGGGTCTGCATTCTGAACCTTCAACCCACCTATACAGTAACATGTTGTCTGGGCATGGGTCTGCATTCTGAACCTTCAACCCACCTATACAGTAACATGTTGTCTGGGCATGGGTCTGCATTCTGAACCTTCAACCCACACCTATACAGTAACATGTTGTCTGGGCATGGGTCTGCATTCTGAACCTTCAACCCACCTATACAGTAACATGTTGTCTGGGCATGGGTCTGCATTCTGAACCTTCAACACACCTATACAGTAACATGTTGTCTGGGCATGGGTCTGCATTCTGAACCTTCAACCCACCTATACAGTAACATGTTGTCTGGGCATGGGTCTGCATTCTGAACCTTCAACCCACCTATACAGTAACATGTTGTCTGGGCATGGGTCTGCATTCTGAACCTTCAACCCACCTATACAGTAACATGTTGTCTGGGCATGGGTCTGCATTCTGAACCTTCAACCCACCTATACAGTAACATGTTGTCTGGGCATGGGTCTGCATTCTGAACCTTCAACCCACCTATACAGTAACATGTTGTCTGGGCATGGGTCTGCATTCTGAACCTTCAACCCACCTATACAGTAACATGTTGTCTGGGCATGGGTCTGCATTCTGAACCTTCAACCCACCTATACAGTAACATGTTGTCTGGGCATGGGTCTGCATTCTGAACCTTCAACCCACCTATACAGTAACATGTTGTCTGGGCATGGGTCTGCATTCTGAACCTTCAACCCACACCTATACAGTAACATGTTGTCTGGGCATGGGTCTGCATTCTGAACCTTCCATTCCACACCTATACAGTAACATGTTGTCTGGGCATGGGTCTGCATTCTGAACCTTCAACCCACCTATACAGTAACATGTTGTCTGGGCATGGGTCTGCATTCTGAACCTTCAACCCACCTATACAGTAACATGTTGTCTGGGCATGGGTCTGCATTCTGAACCTTCAACCCACCTATACAGTAACATGTTGTCTGGGCATGGGTCTGCATTCTGAACCTTCAACCCACCTATACAGTAACATGTTGTCTGGGCATGGGTCTGCATTCTGAACCTTCAACCCACCTATACAGTAACATGTTGTCTGGGCATGGGTCTGCATTCTGAACCTTCAACCCACCTATACAGTAACATGTTGTCTGGGCATGGGTCTGCATTCTGAACCTTCAACCCACCTATACAGTAACATGTTGTCTGGGCATGGGTCTGCATTCTGAACCTTCAACCCACCTATACAGTAACATGTTGTCTGGGCATGGGTCTGCATTCTGAACCTTCAACCCACACACACATTTTCAGTGAAAACAGGTTATCAACACTACTCCGTCTCGCTGCCTTAACTCATTCAGGCCTGACGTCGAAATTTAAAAAAAAATCTAAATCATGACAATTTTCGGTGTAGATCTGCTATTTATCAATAGCTAAAGTTTAACGTAACGCTTAAAACACCAAAAGGGGTTCCCGCCCAGAATGGGTTAAATTCTCACCCGGCTCCAATTCTTCCTTTCTCAGCGTGACTTTTATTTATAGGCCTATATTCTTTTCAAATATTATATTCCATCTCCCAATCTCCCAAACCTCCTGTCATCCCTCCATCAATGGCAGCCAAGCAGAACGTCCATCACACATAATAGGGACGTACGTCTCTCTCTCTCTCTCTCTCTCTCTCTCTCTCTCTCTCTCTCTCTCTCTCTCTCTCTCTCTCTCTCTCTCTCTCTCTCTCTCTCTCTCTCTCTCTCTCTCTCTCTCTCTCTCTCTCTCTCTCTCTCTCTCTCTCTCTCTCTCTCTCTCTCTCTCTCTCTCTCTCTCTCTCTCTCTCTCTCTCTCTCTCTCTGCTGTGGAGGTCAATGCCACGCTGAAGGTTGTTGTCCATAAATTATATCAGTCGGTTGTACAATTTTGAGGTACTTTTACTTGACTGGTGTAGCTACTTCCAATTTTCTTTTACTTTTTACTTCTACTCCACTATACATCTCGGTGGCAAATGCTGTACTTACTCCACTACAATTATTTGAAAACTTTAGTTACATTGTAGATTTTAATTACTATTACAAAACATGCGTTAACCACTTCAGCCGTATTTAAACCTTTTTATTATTATTATTATTACAAAAGACGTTTACACATTTTAGACCTGACAGTCTGCCTAACTTTTACTTGAAGTATTATTTTGCAATACTACAATTTTACTCAAGTGAATTTTCATTGTCTGGACTTTTACTATCATTTACTATACGAGTATTTCTGAATTGCAGTATTGATAATTTTTACTTAAAGGGGAAAACCACCCATTTTCAACATTTTACTATGTCATTAATATACCTTAGAGCTGTTGTGTGGAAATAATAAAAAAGTCCCCCCATTCTGTGTTTCCTAGAACTGTAATTATGAAAAAAATCATTAACATGGTGAAACACATCTTGATGACATCATCAAGATGCGTTTCACCATGTTAATGATTTCAGACCTCTAGTTCTAGGAAACACAGAATGGGGGGAACTTTTTTATTATTTCCACACAACAGCTCTAAGGTATATTAATGACATAGTAAAATGTTGAAAATGAGTGGAATGCCCCTTTAACCCATTCTGGGCGGGAACCCCTTTTGGTGTTAGCATTATGTTATGCTTTAGCTATTGAAAAATAGCAAGCTCATAGCGCGCCACCGAGTGGCGTGCTACGAGCTTGAAGGTCTGCTATTTTTTTTAAATCGAAGAACCACTGACATAGAAACAGTTTTTTCAGAAAACTGTCAGGATGTAGAAGACATTTTTTGAATCTGATCTCAGGTCAAAATGGGTAAACAATTTGAGTACCGGTACGTTTCCCACCACTGTCAGTCAGTCTGCAGAGGACACTGACCTACTACTGTCAGTCAGTCTGCAGAGGACACTGACCTGCTACTGTCAGTCAGTCTGCAGAGGACACTGACCTGCTACTGTCAGTCAGTCTGCAGAGGACACTGACCTGATACTGTCAGTCAGTCTGCAGAGGACACTGACCTGCTACTGTCAGTCAGTCTGCAGAGGACACTGACCTGATACTGTCAGTCAGTCTGCAGCGGACACTGACCTGCTACTGTCAGTCAGTCTGCAGAGGACACTGACCTGATACTGTCAGTCAGTCTGCAGAGGACACTGACCTGCTACTGTCAGTCAGTCTGCAGAGGACACTGACCTGATACTGTCAGTCAGTCTGCAGAGGACACTGACCTGATACTGTCAGTCAGTCTGCAGAGGACACTGACCTGCTACTGTCAGTCAGTCTGCAGCGGACACTGACCTGATACTGTCAGTCAGTCTGCAGAGGACACTGACCTGCTACTGTCAGTCAGTCTGCAGCGGACACTGACCTGATACTGTCAGTCAGTCTGCAGAGGACACTGACCTGATACTGTCAGTCAGTCTGCAGAGGACACTGACCTGCTATTGTATTTTGTTTTGTCACTATAAGCTCTTGCCAATACTGTTCATTGATTACATCATTTAGAGAAACCCTCAGTCAGACGTAACCACTTTCTCTGAACCACGTTCAAAGATATTTCTGATATTCTAAAGGTTCCTAAATGTATAGCAACAATACAATAGCAATAGCAACAAAAACAAGAGTCAACCCATTAGGCCTGTGAAGACTCGCTCAGGTCGGAGATTATCCATTAGCTATTTTACTACTTTTTGTGCGGCACAAACAAATAAAAAAAAAACATAATACAAAGTTCCCGGGCCGACAGTGGCGATATGTCTATTCGTTTCAACGTTCCACGTTGTGATTATTAGTGTTTTTATGCGTATACAGTCACTGTACTACAGTCGATTTCTCCTGCATGTCTGCGAGTAGCCTGGAACTCACCTATGCTTTTTATGGCATAGGCAGCTCCCGGCAGGATCCGCCGGGAGAAACTATGCGCAGCTGCGCGACATGAGACTAATTACTTAGAGCGACAGAGAGAGAGAGGAGTGTGTGTGTGTAGTGTACATGTGTGCGTGTGTGTGTCAATTTAACAAAGGTGCAGACGATCAGAAATCAGCAGAGAGTGAGATATGTTTGCGCTACTCTTATCTATGCCGAATTGAAGTGGACTCGGACCCAGACTTTTTTTTCCTCCCTGGAAATAAAAACGTCTGGGTTTCCGAGGCTAGTCTGCGAGCAACAAGCAGCAGTACATGAATAGGAGTAAAGGATGTCATCTCCTTAAAACGCTTCTATCTTTAGCAGAAAAGCAATGCTTACGTGCACCATTATGGCAGCCGCTTTCCATAATAACCCTACTTCAGACCTCCATTTTTCTTCTCGACTATCTGTCTCGTTTCCTCCATCCTCTCTCCCTCCCTCCCTCCCTCTCTCCCCCTCTCTCTCTCTCTCTCTCTCTCTCTCTCTCTCAGCATCAAGAACCGTTTACAGACGTAACTGTGTGATTTATGTCTTATCTTTTCTTCTCATGCTTTTTCTTCCACGCTTAACCATTTTAGACCCCAGGCAGATTCTTAAAAAAATGGCTTCTAAATCTCTAACAGTTTTCTGAAAAACCTATGTTTCTATGTCAGTGGTGCTCAACCTTTTTCATGTCAAGAACACCCACAAATATATTTACCCCCCATCTGAAAATGTTTGGTTATTTATGGGTGTGCGAGATTTGTACTCATAATGAGAAAATATTGGGTCAGATTGAGTGATCAATGTGTACCACTCTCCATGGAGCAACAGGATAGCTGTAGGTCCTGGGACCACATTCCAATGCACTCCAGTTGCATTGATAACCGGTGGATGGAGGTTTTACTGCCTCTTCCTGTTGTAAGGCAGGCCATTATTGACTCCTTCTCACAGGGGAAGTCAACTCAGCTAGAACATACAAATATTGAAGTAACCAATCTTTAATTCCTCTTCAATTGTTTAAATGTGTTCTAATAACCTATTATATATTGGGTTGGTAAAAAGGCTAAATGATAAATACCTGTAATAGTCTAAACAGTTTAATCTAGGCAGAAGTAGTTGGGCATTACAGGGACTGTAATAGGAGCCGGCTGCTGTGGCCAGAGAGAGGCAGGATGGTCAGTGGCATCTGATTGGCCGAAAGTGTTTAGCATTGAGGTGTGATTTCAGTCAGAGCCACTGTGACTATTCTGTATGGCACAAAGTGTAATTAGATTCACCAATACCACCGAACGTGATACATGTAGCAGACAGAGACCAGCGGTATGTATTATATGCGATATATTATGTGCTATATAGATATAATTGTGCATTATTCATAATTGATGTGATATGATGTTTAGATTGTAACCTAGTGTTATTTGTGTTTCTTTTCTCCATTGATTAGATTTAAAACCACATAGTGTCACTTAGTGACACATGCTGAACTAAGTCTGAGAGTCATCAATGACAAGCTAAGCTTTACCATGATCTGGGAGTTTAGAGTGTTCAAATGATAGCTAGAATTCCTACCAACAGAGCAGAATAGAACCACAGACCAATAGGACCTGTGATCCAGATTCCGGGGTACTGTATTCATCTTGTGTTGGGGGGGAAGTGTGAACAGAACGTGTGAATGTATGATTGTAAGTGTTTATGATTAACATGAATTCATAAAAACCCTATAAAATGCACGTTTGAGTTCATCAAATATAAGCTATTATTGGAGCATTTAGTTCACCTGTGCGTGTTAGTCACTTTACTCTGCCTACTGCATGGGCTGGTCGGAGCCCCGGCACAACATCGCCAAATAACCGAACAGAAAATATGTTGTTAATATTTGAGTTAAAAACGGCACATTTTCACTATTTTTCAAAAATGGCAGATCTATGTACAAGCTTGTAGTGCGGCAGTGTGTAGTGTTATACTTTAGCTATTTTTCAATAGCTAAAGTATGCTTAAAACACCAAAAGGGGTTCCCGTCCTGAATGGGATAGACCAACTGCAGCGTAGGAGAAGGTAATTTGGGGTACGAGCAGGATAGAATAACGAGGATATCCCTGATGTGTGAATCACTTGGGCGTGTTTGCATCATGAGTCAGCGCTCCTGTCAGTCAGAAAGACGATGGAGCAGCTTCTATCGGAGCGCTTAAGTGATCTTCTGTGTGAGAATAGAGTACCATTTCATGGGGGCGAAAAATAGCTCGATGCAAAAATAAACAAACTAGGAGCGCCCGCTGGCCTAGTTAAGTGGTCCAGGCGCATGCCACATAACAGGCTCTGGCCTGACAGAGCCTGAACACGCCCTGGCGTGTTCGCGAGTCCCGAGCATGACGACCTTTGCTGCGTGTCTCCCCCCCGTCTCTCCCTCTTTCCTGTCACTTGTTATTGGCAGAAAAGCGTGAGTGCGTGCGTGTTTGTGTGCATGAAATCAGTACAGTTTGTTTAATTCGTGCCTGAGGATATCGCACACATACACAGACATACACCCTCAGACAACAAGCACTCACATGTATCCACACCGCATTCATTATAACACTAATACGCACGCACACACACACACACACAGTAGATTCGCACAAATGCACCATGTTCCCCCAGTGGGAAGGTCACACACACACGCACGCACGCGCGTGCACGCACACACACGCACACGCACACGCACACGCACACACACACTTATCGTGCTCTGTTTGATTACGTCTTAATCCAATCAGGCAAAGCAGAGAGAGTCACATTGATTTTTGAGACCCGGAGAAATGTGCTTTAGTCTGAGAGTCACGTGACTGATACTCCTGGAGAAGGTCACAACCTTCACCATATCACCATATCTGTCACGGAACACCCCATGGATCCCAATGACAGCCAGTGTACATACTGTATATCGCCGCTACTTTTTATGAAATACAAAAACAAATCAATAACCTGCGTTCTGCAATAATTCAGTTATTATTTAGTCACAAGCTTTTGTTAATACTTTTCATTGATCAAGAGACTTCACTTTGAACCTTGGTGAAATGGTTGAGAAATGACAGAGTTACCGTGCGGCATCTACTGTACTGTACTGTACTGTACTGTACTGTACTGTACTGTACTGTACTGTACTGTACTGTACTGTACTGTACTGTACTGTACTGTACTGTACTGTACTGTACTGGCACACCCGAAAGCATCATATACAGTTAATATGTGCGTGTGTGTTTGTGTGTGCGTTAGGTTGCGCACAGGTGGTGAAAAACAACCATGTTGTTTTCGTGCTCATACCCAGACACCCAGCCAGCTACCCAGCTACCCACCCACACACACATAGCTCCGTAAGGGAGTGGTTGCACCACTCAAAAATAGCATATGGATATCTACTAGCTCAAACGTATAGGGTTCAAGGTTCAAGGTTCAAGGTTAGCTTTATTGTCCCTTGCGGGAAATTGGTTTGCAGCCAGGTCATAGTAAAAAATACACACAACAACAACATTCAATACAAGACTGAGATCTAAGAACAGGGCACTAGAGACAGAGAATTCATGACATTCATCGGGTGGGACGATATATTGATATTGCGATATATACAACGTATATCGCTGCGATAGATATATATCGTATCGTCCTCCCAATATCGTGATATTGATTAGTTAGTAGTAACTAAGTAGGCTGTATTACTAGTAGTAATACAGCCAGACTTGCTCCTCACTAAAATGGTTCAGTTACACATTAATCCTTTTGTTATTCAGTTCTATCACACGTTCCTCAATGACAGAATTCAGCATGTAAAGGTAAACAAGACACTCTCCTCTCCCATCAGGACTAGAGTTGGTGCACCCCAAGGATGCATTAGCTCACCTGTACTGTTTACTCTTTACACGGCTGACTGTCTAACACCTAGAGTCAAACCAGTTTCTTCTGAAATACTCAGATGATTCTACTCTAATATCTCTGATGACTGACAGTGATGACCCGAAACAGTACCAGTGTAGCGTTGACCGGCTTGTAGAATGGTGTGACAAAAATAATCTGATTATAAACACTAAGAAAACTGAGGAAATAATCTTTGGTCCTGCTCCCGGGGGTAAGACACCGCCGGTGGCAATCTATGGTTCAGCTATTGAACAAGTTCCATCTTACAAATATCTGGGGGTGATGATAGACGCCACACAGCAATGTGTGTCCTCTCATATTGAATATATTTGTAAGAGGATACAGCAGCGTATGTACACCTTATGCCGACTTAGATCATTTTGGTTTTATATACGTCTGTTGTTCAAACTGTAATGTTGTACTGTAGCATGGCCTGGTTTAACAGCCTATCTACTGTATAGTATATAAGAACAAACTTTATAGCCAAATTAAGATTGAATATATTCGATATATGAATAATTCGATATATCGCAATATATCGAATATTGTGATATTATCATTATCGAGGGCCTAAATCACCACAGATATTGTATATCGTGAGGTACCCATATCGTCCCACCCCTAAACGTGTTGTGATGCGACGCAAATTGGTATCTCTGCTATTTCTGCTCATTTAGACTCTAAATGCTCTAAACTATAGAGCAAGGCCGTTGTATGGTGAAGTAGGGCATGAAACAGGGGCAAAAAAATAAAAAAGCACATAACGTTGAAATATGGACATACCAGGTTTCTGCCCGACAACAACAATAGAGAGTAAATATACTGTAACATTTGCATCTCCATATCGTATTTCAAATGAGCCGATCCACAAGCTCACAGTCACAACGTATCACAATGAGCTTAATAGATCAGCTATTTTTGAATGAACAGCAATATGTGTCCCTCTGTCTGTCTGTCCCTCTGTCTGTCCCTCTGTCTGTCTGTCTGTCTGTCTGTCTGTCTGTCTGTCTAGGGTACCAACAGGTGAAAAGTGGCGCTGTTGAGCTTCACACTGTGCACAAGTACATCATGGGAAGCCGAGTAACAGCAATGTACTGTCCCTATATGTCTGTATATTTAGGGTAACAACAGGTGACAAAGCACACACAGCACCATTCAGTTCAGACTGTCTGATTTTTTTTATTTTTTCCCCCATTTTTTGTGCCTGAACAATTTAACTAACGAGTCCAATGCTTGAACTAATTGAACTATTGTGACAAAATTATGACTGCATTGGATCTAAAATAATACTTTTTTCCCCCCCATTTCCTAGAAAGTAACGTAGTACAAGATTTCCACCACCAGCCATATGCGACATACACAGTATAAAGTGAATGAATGAATGAATGAATGAATGAATGAATGAATGAATGAAATACCGGTATTGATTTTTGTGTCATGCCCCCTTGGCACATTTAACAAAGTGCATTGAACACAACTGAGATTACAGTCCTTCCTGTTCGTATTCCATAATGCAT
This sequence comes from Electrona antarctica, assembly GCF_951216825.1. Classification (NCBI taxonomy): domain Eukaryota; kingdom Metazoa; phylum Chordata; class Actinopteri; order Myctophiformes; family Myctophidae; genus Electrona; species Electrona antarctica. The sequence goes on along the minus strand of NC_136799.1, from coordinate 9,474,011 downwards.
TATTAAATACATGAATACATATCTGTGCAGTATTCGAACAAAATGAAAACAAAATGAAAACAAATAAAAACAAGGCCATTCTACATGTAAATGGCCCTGCTCCTCATTGAGCAGGCCTTTAGAGGCAAATGAAAAAGTGTAATTTTGAAATAGGCGTTTCAGTTTCTCGAATTAAGTCATCCAACCATATAAATTCATGATTTGGGATCTATCGTATTAAAAACATACGTAGATGTGTTATAAGTATAGACTATACAGTGTTATACGTATAGAGTTCTATGGAGGCCATGGTGGACAGTCAAGTATCTTCGACTTGAGGCCGATTAAAAAAAATGGCTTCTAAATCCCAACGGTTTCCTTAAAAACCTATGTTTATATGTCAGTGGTGCTCAACCTTTTTCATGTCAAGGACCCCAGAAACTATATGTAATTGGCCACCGACCACCATCTGAAAATATGTTGTTCCAGGAACCCCCCCAGAAGCAAAGATTTGAGTTAAAAACGTTCGCTCTGAATATGTATTCAAGGATTTGCAACACATTTTCACATTTTGACCTACAAGCTCATAGTGCGGCACTCGGTGCCGCGCTATGAGCTTGTAGATCTGCTATTTTTCAATAGCTAAAGTATAACATAATTCTTAAAACACCAAAAGGGGTTCCCGCCCAGAATGGGTTAATAAGTTACAGTGTTACTATAGAGTTCTATGGAGGCCACGGTGGACAGTCAAGTATCAGTATAATTACAACCAAGAACTGGTGTTATGGAAGTTAACATCCTACGCTCTTTGCGCAGTGAAATCAGACCCAACACGCAGACTACGCACGTTTCTATCCAAGCAACAACTGGTGTCCCCTATGCTCTTTGCGCAGTGAAATCTTATACAAACAAAAACACTGCAACTCGCTTACAATACGCAGACCTGGCGGCAACCATGCTTTCCGTCTTTCTATTGGCTCCCCGGCGCCACCATGTGACCACGATTTTCAGTACACCACACAACACTTCCGATCGGACTCCCGGAAGTTACATTGCGCACACACACACAGACACACACACACACACACACACACACACACACACACACACACACACACACACACACACACACACACACACACACACACACACACACACACACACACACACACGCACACACGCACACACACACACACACACACACACAGAGAGAGGGGAGAGGCGCACTCACCTTCTGGTTCACCACACAGCGTGCACTGCGATTCTAAAAAAACAGAGAAACAACACATTGTTAGTATTCTGTGCGTGCGTGTGTGCGTGCGTGCGTGCACATGCGTGCGTGCGTGCGTGCATACGAGCAGTTATTTGACCTCCCACCTGCCAAAGTGACAATTTAAGGACCTTTAACTTTATGGACCTTGAACTGAGTCAAACAAAAATGTACAATTCAATTTTAAGTGTATATAATATTCATTATATCTTCCAGTGTTCACCGGCAGAAACACAATTAAATTGTTAATGGTAATTGACATTAGAGCCATCCAGAGTGTAAGAAATCAAATGATGCAGAGACAGGCGTCACATGGGGCAGGAAGACAGCCATGATAACAAATCATCATATTGCTATATGTGTCTGAGCTGATGTGCCAAACAAACAATAAATAAAAACAATGAACAGACAAAACTTGTCACGACTCAAGACGATAGGCAAGCTCACAACAACCTGACACATTGTGAGCTTATAGATCTGCTATTTTCCGTTGAATTGTTGACCTTCCGTATAGGGATAGGGTTGCGCGAGTCGTAGTAATGCGCGAGTAATGGACCAACGCACCACCGGAACAATGAGCCGTCGAACTACAGTTGGAGGCCATCGATATTGTCCTTTTCTTTTTGCTGAGGTTTGCGTGATCTGCGCAAAAGGACAGTTAACCCATTTTGGGCGGGAACCCCTTTTGGTGTTTTAAACATTATGTTATAATTTAGCTATTGAAAAATAGCAGATCTACAAGCTCATAGCGCGCCACCGAGAGGCGCGCTACGAGCTTTGTAGGTCTGCTATTTTTGAAAAATCGTGAAAATATTTATTTCAGAAAACTGGAGGATTTAAAAAAAAATTTAGGTCAGGCCTAAATGGGTCAAATGATAAGGGCCAATATCGGTGGCACCCAACTGTATAATGACACGGCACCCAAACAGGTACACACACCTGTTTGGGTGCCGAGTCATTATACTGTAGTCCGGCGGCTCAGCCCTGGCAGCCACGGCTGAATGAAAGAGAACATGTCCTTCTATCAGGTCAGAGCGCTGGCTCAGCCCTGTGCTGTCTGTCATCACAACACCTTCTGCCGAGGCTGCCAAGTCTCCTCAACACACTCACAGTCCAGTCCAGAGTGCTGCTTGTTGTTTACGTCCCACCATTAATCCCCAAAACAGCGAGCACTGCATGCACATCGCCGCTGTCGGGGGAGAAACCTCCTATCTCCTATGTTTGAACTTTGAGGGGGGCAGAGAGCCCCCCTCTGGAGGTACGCAGAGAGCCCCCCTCTGGAGGTACGCAGAGAGCCCCCCTCTGGAGGTACGCAGAGAGCCCCCCTCTGGAGGTACGCAGAGAGCCCCCTTCTGGAGGTACGCAGAGGAGTCACCCTCTGGAGGAAGAAAAAGACTAAAGTGGAATGATATATTTTACTAAAGGTAGTTCTTCTGACCAAGCAATTTGTTGAAATAGGCTCTCCAGCCGTGCTTTAATGAGCATGGCGGCACACCTAGCCGTTAATAGGAGATTTGAGAACAGATTAATCACATTAGAAATATCATCAGTTGTGCTGATTAGACAGAGTTTCATCAGAGCAGCATGCAGCATTATTGGTTTAGGAATAAATTAAATTCCTCTCCTGTGATAACTACATGCAATAGCTGAATAGGATGGGGCAGGTCTACGCTCCTGTATTTTAACATCGGTTATTATGTACTTGGAGAGCCAGATATTTTCTGAGGTGGTACTTGGTATAAAAAGGTTCATCAAAAGTAGGCAATACAGGCCTGGGCCATGGCTCAGTGGTCCAGGCACCTTGGCTGGTAATCCAGTCTGGCAGTGTGCCGCGGGTTCGACTCCCGATCCCGACAGCCTTTACTGCATGTCTTCCCCCCATCTCTCTCCCCATTTCCTGTCAGCCTACTTACTGTCTGTCCCTCCATAAAATATATAAAATAAAGGCGAAAGCCACAAAAAAACATTACAAAAAAAAGTAGGCTATACACAAGCTTGAAGGTTTTGAGCTTGTGTTTTTGAATTTGAATCCCGAAAAGTAAAACGTTTTGGACATAATATTATGAGGTTTCCACCCGACAAGAGACCTATACACCTGTAGCTGTGAAAGGAAGCACTTTACTACAGAGAGCCTCAAGAGGGATCTAGTCCACGGGATTTCAAAGTGGGGACTGCGGACCCTAGGGGGACCCTAGGGGGCTGCATGGCGAGCACAGGCACGTGAAGAAAAGGGCACCGTGTGCGGTGCATGGATGGATCCGCCAGCTGCCTTAATAGTGTGTAAGATTTATAGATTTTGGGGCATAAATAATAAATTAGAAGCTTTTCATCCAGAATTGATCGATGTCACTATGGGCTACATACTGTACACAACACTGTACAAAACAAAAATAAAATGAACAAACTGTACAAAAAATAATAATTTTCAAAAGGGAACATTGCTGCGCAGAGGGGGGAAAGGGCAGGTGCTATGGCGCCACCTAGTGTCTATCTGTGCACGCCCCAGGGCTGTCAGAGGGGTGAAAATAGCTCAAGTATGATATTGTAGATCTTCTATTTTCACTATACTAGGTGTTATGAGCTTGTAGGTAGTAGTGTCGGTATAACCCGAGAAATCTATCCCCGCCCTCTGTAGGGGAAGGGGAGTGGGGAGTCTATCCCCGTCCTCTGTAGGGGCAGGGGAGTGGGGAGTCTATCCCTGTCCTCTGTAGGTAGGGGCAGGGGGAGTCTATCCCTGTCCTCTGTAGGTAGGGACAGGGGGAGTCTATCCCTGTCCTCTGTAGGTAGGGGCAGGGGAGTGGGGAGTCTATCCCTGTCCTCTGTAGGTAGGGGCAGGGGAGTGGGGAGTCTATCCCTGTCCTCTGTAGGTAGGGGCAGGGGAGTGGGGAGTCTATCCCTGTCCTCTGTAGGTAGGGGCAGGGGAGTGGGGAGTCTATCCCTGTCCTCTGTAGGTAGGGGCAGGGGAGTGGGGAGTCTATCCCCGTCCTCTGTAGGGGAAGGGGAGTGGGGAGTCTATCCCTGTTCTCTGTAGGTAGGGGCAGGGGAGTCTATCCCTGTCCTCTGTAGGTAGGGGCAGGGGAGTGGGGAGTCTATCCCTGTTCTCTGTAGGTAGGGGCAGGGGAGTGGGGAGTCTATCCCTGTCCTCTGTAGGTAGGGGCAGGGGAGTGGGGAGTCTATCCCTGTCCTCTGTAGGTAGGGGCAGGGGAGTGGGGAGTCTATCCCTGTCCTCTGTAGGTAGGGGCAGGGGAGTGGGGAGTCTATCCCTGTCCTCTGTAGGTAGGGGCAGGGGAGTGGGGAGTCTATCCCCGTCCTCTGTAGGGGCAGGGGAGTGGGGAGTCTATCCCCGTCCTCTGTAGGGGCAGGGGAGTGGGGAGTCTATCCCTGTTCTCTGTAGGTAGGGGCAGGGGAGTGGGGAGTCTATCCCTGTTCTCTGTAGGTAGGGGCAGGGGAGTGGGGAGTCTATCCCTGTTCTCTGTAGGTAGGGGCAGGGGAGTGGGGAGTCTATCCCTGTCCTCTGTAGGTAGGGGCAGGGGAGTGGGGAGTCTATCCCTGTCCTCTGTAGGTAGGGGCAGGGGAGTGGGGAGTCTATCCCTGTCCTCTGTAGGTAGGGGCAGGGGAGTGGGGAGTCTATCCCTGTCCTCTGTAGGTAGGGGCAGGGGAGTGGGGAGTCTATCCCTGTCCTCTGTAGGTAGGGGCAGGGGAGTGGGGAGTCTATCCCCGTCCTCTGTAGGGGCAGGGGAGTGGGGAGTCTATCCCTGTCCTCTGTAGGTAGGGGCAGGGGAGTGGGGAGTCTATCCCTGTCCTCTGTAGGGGCAGGGGAGTGGGGAGTCTATCCCTGTCCTCTGTAGGTAGGGGCAGGGGAGTGGGGAGTCTATCCCTGTTCTCTGTAGGTAGGGGCAGGGGAGTGGGGAGTCTATCCCTGTCCTCTGTAGGTAGGGGCAGGGGAGTGGGGAGTCTATCCCTGTTCTCTGTAGGTAGGGGCAGGGGAGTGGGGAGTCTATCCCTGTTCTCTGTAGGTAGGGGCAGGGGAGTGGGGAGTCTATCCCTGTCCTCTGTAGGTAGGGGCAGGGGAGTGGGGAGTCTATCCCTGTTCTCTGTAGGGGCAGGGGAGTGGGGAGTCTATCCCTGTCCTCTGTAGGTAGGGGCAGGGGAGTGGGGAGTCTATCCCTGTCCTCTGTAGGTAGGGGCAGGGGAGTGGGGTGGTCCCCGTACTCTGTGTAGGTAGGGGCAGGGGAGTGGGGTGGTCCCCGTACTCTGTGTAGGTAGGGGCAGGGGAGTGGGGTGGTCCCCGTACTCTGTGTAGGCAGGGGAGTGGGGTGGTGTAGTGCCCGTTTGAATCCAAAGCCCCTCCTGTGTATTTATCGTTGTGTGGAGCCCATATCGACCTCACGCCAGCCTGTTTTTACAGGGCTGCGGTCGTTTTCTGCCCCGCTTTTCAATTGGAGGTGTGAAGTGGCTGCCACTCAACTCTGCCTCGCAACTCCCGGCTTTCCATCCTACCTCATCTGACCAGAACAGAGATCAAGGGTTCCCAAACGTAGCAGGCCGTGACCCCCCAAAAATAATCATATTTGAAACCCCACCCTGACAAGCACTTGGAATTATAGGAGTTGAGGCATTCAATTCTGTTCAAATTTCACTCGGTTCCACAGATAAATATTGTGAAAATAGCCAGACTACAATCTCACAACGTTGTGAGCTCGTAGATGCCCAAACTGCCCCCCTAACTGCCACAGTTAGGGTGGCAGTTATTCCTACATTACTAATCCTACACCTAACCCTAACCGACAGGCAGGCCACGGGTGAGTCTAAACCGGCCACGTATGTCGGACTAACAGGATGTCGGACTAATGTACATGTCCTCCTGGGACCTCAAGAGTGAAGAGTCCAATAGTGGACCACAATGGAAACCAGCTGTATAAATACCTTTGTACTTTTTGCGAACCGTTTTCAATCAATCAATCAATCATTCATATTTCTTGCAGTGGCGTTATGACAAGTAATATGGCAGTGACGTTGACGTATATGATCCCATGGCCAATTCAGTGAAGTGTCTACCGAGAGACCGTCTGTGGATCAGGCAGCCATGAATGACAAGGACAGCAGCCGAATGCAATTAACCTTCCGCTAGGAGTGAAAGCCATGGGGTCCTCCGATGCCAACGCTTATGCTAACTTATGCTAATTATTTTAATTAAAAGGGCGCCGGAAAGTCCCAGCAGAAGCTTTGTAAAAAAAATAAAAAAAATCACAAACTGTCTGCAAATATTGGCAGAGCAAAGAAACTGTACACGCTGACAGATAAAACAAAAGCGACAGGACCTTCTGGCCCTTTCAGGACCTTCTGGCCCTTTCAGGACCTTCTGGCCCTTTCATGTAGGTGGAGGAGAGGTGTTTTAACTTAAAGGAGCATTCAGTGATTTGGGTGATTTGGAAAAAAACACGGTCCACCCTGGTAACAAGATGTGCACATGCACACGCTCTACAGTGGGGGAAGTACAACAGACCAACAGCACGTGCACCAAGGCCCGCCCCACTCCATCATGATTGGAGGAAGGCCCCTCTCATCCGGATTGGATGAAGGCTTTGCCACCCAAAGCCCAAACCGAAACTAGGGTTTTTTGACCCCAGGGGCTCACTGGGGACAGGGAGGATATAACTCCTTATATGGTCAGCACACTTTATAGTAGGGAGGATTATCCAAAAAATAAGAAAAAATAAGTGATATTTGAATTAAGTGAAATCACTGAATATACCTTTAAGCATTATGTTATGCTTTAGGTGTTAAAAAAATAGCAGATCTACAAGCTCATAGCGCGGCACCGAGTGCCGCGCTATGAACTTGTAGGTCTGCTATTTTTGAAAAATCGTGAAAATGTGGCGCAAATCTTTGAATATATATATATTCTTTCAAAGCGAACGTTTTTAACTCAAATCTTTGCTTCTGGGTGAGGTCCCTGGAACAACATATTTTCAGATGGGGGTCGGTGGCCAATTTCATAAGATTTCTGGGGTCCTTGACATGAAAATGTTTGAGAACCACTGACATAGAAACATAGGTTTCAGAAGACTTTTAGGATTTAGAAGACATTTTTGTAGAATCGTCCTCAGGTCTAAATGGGTTAACCTTCTGACCCTTTCAGGTAGGTGGAGGAGAGGTCACATGACCCTTTATAGGTGGAGGAGAGGTCACATGACCCTTTATAGGTGGAGGAGAGGTCACATGACCCTTTATAGGTGGAGGAGAGGTCACATGACCCTTTATAGGTGGAGGAGAGGTCACATGACCCTTTCAGCTATAGGTGGAGGAGAGGTCATATGACCCTTTATAGGTGGAGGAGAGGTCACATGACCCTTTCAGCTATAGGTGGAGGAGAGGTCACATGACCCTTTCAGCTATAGGTGGAGGAGAGGTCACATGACCCTTTATAGGTGGAGGAGAGGTCACATGACCCTTTATAGGTGGAGGAGAGGTCACATGACCCTTTATAGGTGGAGGAGAGGTCACATGACCCTTTATAGGTGGAGGAGAGGTCACATGACCCTTTCAGCTATAGGTGGAGGAGAGGTCACATGGCCCTTTCAGCTATAGGTGGAGGAGAGGTCACATGACCCTTTATAGGTGGAGGAGAGGTCACATGACCCTTTCAGCTATAGGTGGAGGAGAGGTCACATGACCCTTTATAGGTGGAGGAGAGGTCACATGACCCTTTATAGGTGGAGGAGAGGTCACATGACCCTTTATAGGTGGAGGAGAGGTCACATGACCCTTTATAGGTGGAGGAGAGGTCACATGACCCTTTATAGGTGGAGGAGAGGTCACATGACCCTTTATAGGTGGAGGAGAGGTCACATGACCCTTTCAGCTATAGGTGGAGGAGAGGTCACATGACCCTTTCAGCTAGGTGGAGGAGAGGTCACATGACCCTTTCAGCTATAGGTGGAGGAGAGGTCACATGGCATGCAGAGAGATTTAATGTGGAGCTTTTATGCAAAGTGTTAAGGTAAGTTACTAAGCAACTGGTGTGAGAGAGAGATAGAGAGAGAGAGAGAGAGAGAGAGAGAGAGAGAGAGAGACAGACAGAGAGAGAGGGAGACAGAGAGAGACAGAGATTGAGACAGAGAGAGAGGGAGACAGAGAGAGACAGAGATTGAGACAGACATGAGAGAGAGAGAGAGAGAGAGAGAGAGAGAGAGAGAGAGAGAGAGACAGAGAGAGAGGGAGACAGAGAGAGACAGAGATTGAGACAGACAGAGAGAGAGAGAGAGAGAGAGAGAGAGAGAGAGAGAGAGAGAGAGAGAAATGGGCCCGTCAGAAATATGGTTGGAGGGACTGTCATCAAAACAAAGAGAAAGCTGGGATCTGGTGCAAACTATAAAAGTAATAAAAGTAAAAGCTTACAGAAATGGACCAGTATGCTACTTTGCGGTAAGCCCCACCCGCTCGCGCACCTGCCCCGTTCCTAAATTCAAATTAGTTTAGACCATTAACGGACCTTCACTTTTTGGATACAATGTGCAGAAAAGGGTAAGCAGCGTTCTTTTTCTGAACCGCAGTGGGAGGGGACGTGACTGGAGGCTGGAGCCTGTGGGTGAAGTTATGTTCCTGCCTGTCCGTCCAACACAAGCAACTGAGCGTGGAGAAAGTTACAAAGCACACCATTTGCTCCAAGGTAGGTTGTTTGTTTATTAGACGATTGATTTAACCATTGTTTAGTAAAAGTTGACGTTATTAGTATGATTTAGTAGCATGGAGGGTGACTGAGTGACCGCCGCGTCCTCCACCTCCTTGTTGTAAACATTGACATGTGCATGTGCGCACAAAATAAAAAGACCCAAACGTTCTGGGTACGTATGAAGCACTGTTGCAGGACGCCCAACAGCAACGTTTCACCATGGCGTTATTATAAATGTTGGTGATAGGAATGCTTCTATTCCTCTTCGGAAGAAATGCTGACATAACACGGTCCTCAATGGATGATTGCTGATAGCAGGGGTTGGGTTCATGTGGTTAAGGAGCTTTATATTAAAATACCCGGTATGACATTTACGAGATGCCAAAGTATTAGCGCCTTTGATTCATGAAAATCCCCCTGAAAATAATATAGTCCCAACTCCCATGGCTCGTTGTCGAACCGAAAAAATAATCCACCGTCGTGATGCGGAAGAACAACTAGCAGTAAGGGCTCATGGGGCCCAGTGAAAACTACCGTTCACTTGAATTTAACTAATTTTCCCAGAAGCCCTTGCAGCCCAGTGCACGGCTCGATTTCCGGTAACGTCATCATAAACGTGTCAGCCTCGTCAGCCTCGTCACCAGTGAATTAAACACATAAAACAAATAGCGGGTTTAGCGTATTAAGCAGGGGAAGAACATGTATTATAATGAGGGTTTAGCAGGTTATGTTGTCATGTGTTTAAGTGACTTTGATTCACTGGTTTCCCAAACCGGGGTTCCCCAAAGCATTATGATTAGCTTAATGTGCGACATTGCTTTCAGTAAAGTTACACGTTTTTATTTAATATCAAATTGGCCAAATTGTCAAACATTACATAAGAAAGAGGCACGTGTGAAGTGCAAGGTGCTATGATATGAACTTATAGATCGACTATTTCCACAATATTTATCTGTGGAACCAAACTATACTGTAAGTCAAACTAAATGTAATGCCTGTATACAATTCCAAGTGCTTGTCTGCAGACGTCCCCAGTTCAAATATGATTATTTGCGGGCGTCGCAGTCTGAAAGGTTTGGGAACGCTTGCTCTAATCTTGCAAACATTAGCCTTACATACGCACACCCAAACATGCGTGCACCAAAAACATGCGTGCACCCAAACATGCGTGCACCCAAACATGCGCGCACCCAAACATGTGTGCACCCAAACATGCGCGCACCCAAACATGCGCGCACCACCGCGCAAACATGACGAACCTTTCACCAAACACACCATGTAAACCCTTTGCCTTGATCCCGTAATGTATTTATTCATCCATGATTAAAACGTTCATTTCCATAGCAGCACTCACAGCTCGCTCACACCATCTCACTCTCTCTCTCTCTCTATCTCTCTCTCTCTCTCTCAGTCATATGATGCACAAGAGGTAGAGGTGCTAATTAGCTAACACTAAAGCTGTTCTTGGCATTTTAACAGGAATGTTGCGGCCCTGAGAAAACACCAGGCGGTTATATAAAATCAAGGGGCGCGGTGAGACGAACAGGTGTGATGATGACACACACAAAACAAAGTTTTACTTATTGGCAAGTGGCTCTTGTTGTTGCAACTCGTGTGTGATGATCATGATGTGGGCTTGATGCTTCCAGGGAAGAATACCGTAGAGAACTCGTCGGTTTACCAACTCGCCGCAGCGAAGAGTGGAGAGAAAGCAGTTTCAATGTCTTCATCGTTATGCTAACATGCTGTCTTCATCGTTATGCTAACATGCTGTTAGCATAACAGCATGTTAGCGGTATAGTATGTCAAACCAGGGGTGGACTGGCCACAGGACGACAGGACGTACCAGATGAAAGTACCAATGATATTTCAGGATATTGTTTACTAATGAATTACATTGTTTTGGTACTTTGGTGTTTAAACTTTTAGCATTCCTACTTCATCTAGTGCAGGGGTAGGCAACCAGCTGCTCTAGGGCCGCATGTGGCTCTTAGGCCCTCTCCCGTGGCTCCCAGTGGCCCTTAGGTCCTCTCCCGTGGCTCCCAGTGGCTCTTAGGCCCTCTCCCGTGGCTCCCAGTGGCCCTTAGGTCCTCTCCCGTGGCTCCCAGTTGCTATTAGGCCCTCTCCCGTGGCTCCCAGTGGCTCTTAGGCCCTCTCCCGTGGCTCCCAGTTGCTCCTAGGCCCTCTCCCGTGGCTCCCAGTTGCTCTTAGGCCCTCTCCCGTGGCTCCCAGTGGCTCTTAGGCCCTCTCCCGTGGCTCCCAGTTGCTCTTAGGCCCTCTCCCGTGGCTCCCAGTGGCTCTTAGGCCCTCTCCCGTGGCTCCCAGTTGCTCTTAGGCCCTCTCCCGTGGCTCCCAGTTGCTTGGGCAAAGAAGTATTTTGGATACTAAGAGGATCTCTTTTTCTTTTCTTTTTTTTTACATTTTAATCATAATTTATTATTGTAGTATAGGCATAAAGTTATTCTAACCCTTACCCTTTTGATATTGCAAAACAATGTTGCCTATACACCAGATAAAAATAAGAACAAATTGAATTTAGGAAAATAAAGAATGTATTAAGACATCTTTGTTTGTTTTCACCACCAAATGCTGCTGGCTTACTGGTATACTTGATTTGCTTTGAGAAAAATAAAATGTAACATTGAAAGACCAGAAAACTCTCAAATAATTAAAGTTTGCTTTGTTAAAGCAAACATATTTTGCATCTCCAGATAGATTTGTAATAATCTTTTGGGCTCTTTTGATAATAGAGGTTGCCTATACCCCTGATCTACAGTAGTGTAAACTCTGAACAACTATCCCATCTCTCTCTCTCTCTCTCTCTAAACCGCGGCGAGTTGGAAAACCGGCGAGTTCTCCGGCTACCCCAGGGAACCGGCAACATGCATACATATAGCCTTTTTTCCGCCAATCAAGATCTGTTACATAAACCCTATTATACTTCATTGGCCGGAGTCTCCCAGGGGTCAATACTAGGCCCCGTCCTTTCCCCCTCCACAGCCAAACCTCTTTGCACAAAAATAGCTGATCTACAAGCTCTCAAGTTCAACGCATCACATTTCGATGTGACTGCGTGAGCTTGCAGATTGTTTTTTTGCTGAATGTCCAGCCCCCGAATATGGATATATTGGTGTAGTCATGTAGTTAAGTGGCACTCTGTCAATATGCAGTCAATAATGTAAAGTATACAGTCAGCGACGCACACTCCCCTCCCCTCATACATGTTCAGCATTACATGGAGAGGGAACGTGTGTGTGTGTGTGTGTGTGTGTGTGTGTGTGTGTGTGTGTGTG
>NC_136799.1:9439294-9459294 GCF_951216825.1 Electrona antarctica | reverse complement strand
GAGAGGGCCGTCCAGAGGACGTCACGAGATGAGAGGGCCGTCCAGAGGACGTCACGAGATGAGAGGGCCGTCCAGAGGACGTCACGAGATGAGAGGGCCGTCCAGAGGACGTCACGTGACAACGAGATGAGAGGGCCGTCCAGAGGACGTCACGTGACAACGAGATGAGAGGGCCGTCCAGAGGACGTCACGTGACAACGAGATGAGAGGGCCGTCCAGAGGACGTCACGTGACAACGAGATGAGAGGGCCGTCCAGAGGACGTCACGTGACAACGAGATGAGAGGGCCGTCCAGAGGACGTCACGTGACAACGAGATGAGAGGGCCGTCCAGAGGACGTCACGTGACAACGAGATGAGAGGGCCGTCCAGAGGACGTCACGTGAGACGAGATGAGAGGGCCGTCCAGAGGACGTCACGTGACAACGAGATGAGAGGGCCGTCCAGAGGACGTCACGTGACAACGAGATGAGAGGGCCGTCCAGAGGACGTCACGTGACAACGAGATGAGAGGGTCGTCCAGAGGACGTCACGTGAGACGAGATGAGAGGGCCGTCCAGAGGACGTCACGTGACAACGAGATGAGAGGGCCGTCCAGAGGACGTCACGTGACAACGAGATGAGAGGGCCGTCCAGAGGACGTCACGTGACAACGAGATGAGAGGGCCGTCCAGAGGACGTCACGTGAGACGAGATGAGAGGGCCGTCCAGAGGACGTCACGTGACAACGAGATGAGAGGGCCGTCCAGAGGACGTCACGTGACAACGAGATGAGAGGGCCGTCCAGAGGACGTCACGTGACAACGAGATGAGAGGGCCGTCCAGAGGACGTCACGTGACAACGAGATGAGAGGGCCGTCCAGAGGACGTCACGTGAGACGAGATGAGAGGGCCGTCCAGAGGACGTCACGTGACAACGAGATGAGAGGGCCGTCCAGAGGACGTCACGTGACAGAGACGAGATGAGAGGGCCGTCCAGAGGACGTCACGTGACAACGAGATGAGAGGGCCGTCCAGAGGACGTCACGTGACAACGAGATGAGAGGGCCGTCCAGAGGACGTCACGTGACAACGAGATGAGAGGGCCGTCCAGAGGACGTCACGTGAGACGAGATGAGAGGGCCGTCCAGAGGACGTCACGTGACAACGAGATGAGAGGGCCGTCCAGAGGACGTCACGTGACAACGAGATGAGAGGGCCGTCCAGAGGACGTCACGTGACAACGCGCTGCAGTGCTGACACCCCGAGCACCAAGGAAAGGGTTCTGGTGATCCTTTTGTATCATCCTGTATGATACAGTGTTGTTTTTGGCAGCGAAATTTGATTTTAGTTTTAGTCATAGTCTTTTGAATAGTTTTCACTTAGTTTTAGTCACATTTTAGTCACCTGGAATGTTTTAGTGTTAGTCTAGTTTTAGTCGACTAAATGTCATGAGATTTTAGTCGACTAAATCTACGGTTGATTTAGTCGACTAAAATGTATTTTGGCGGGGCTTGATGCCGTCGTAATGACTGTTTTTACACTTGCTGAAAATAGCCGATCTACAAGCTTGTAGATCGGCTATTTTCAGCATGCAACCAAGTGTAAAATGACTTATACTGGATCTCTTGTCCACTAGTCCCTTCCTAACATTTTAGTCTAGTTTTTATTTGTTGACTAAATTGTCAGTATATTTAGTCTTAGTTTTAGTCATCACACCTTAGTTTTCATTTAGTTTCCATTTAGTTTTTGTCAGTGGAAAAAGGTAGTCGACAAATAATTTTCGTCTTAGTTTTAGTCGACGAAAACAACACTGGTATGATACAATACCAATACCATTCCAGCCACCTTTAAGAATGAGCATCATATGATGTATGATGATTTGAGGGTTCCACTATTTGAGGCAATGCAACAAAGAAATCCTGATCTATTCTGGGAAGATGATGGACAGAAGTTAGACTGGTTATTTAATAATGAAGTATTTAGGACAGCCCAGTTTGTTTCTATAGAGCCTGGAGTAGAAGACAATCCCAGCTCTTCAAATAGGTACATGTGTCTCCTGTCACAGGCCTAATGGTGTATTTTATTTTATGGCATTTTATTTTATGTTGTATATTATGTAATCTGCCTCGTAAGGATCTGGGGTGTATTAGTCAGTTTGGTATTCACTTGATCATTGTTTGCAAAACGTCATGTCGGTTTATTGTCATTGTTTATGTATACTGTAAAAAGTGTCCTGTAAGTCCATATGGGCTGGGCTTCTTCGGAAGCATGACTAAAGAATCAATCAATCAATCAATCATCATGTTTTACAAGTACGTTTTCATCATTATTTTCATTCCCATTCATTAACTTCTCACAACAACCTGGATATCAGTGCTCCTTTTACAGGTATATGGAACATCATCTTCGTCTTCATCCAAAGCCTTCCAGCATTTCGTTCCTGCACTGCTTGTATGGTGGGTTGTTTGTCCTTTGGGTAATCAACGCAATCTTGCTCACATAAAAGAAGAGGATCCAAGGCACTCTGTTCCAGTGAGGTGAAAAAAGCCTTTTTTATTGGGTTTAAGGCATGGCAAAGAACATTACAAAAAGGACCAACACGTTTCGGCACTCAGCCTTCGTCAGGGTCCCATGACCATGTAATCTTGCTCACTTTTGAATGTCTGCAGGGCAAATTATAGAGTGTCAAGCGTTCCCTATACGGTAGATTTAGAGAAATAACGAAGACATCGTGAGTGGAATTTCCACCGAAGAAACGAGTCGTGCCGTTAGGAATAGATTCAGGTTGGGATTCAGGGACAGGGTTAGGCATTCTGAGCTTTTTTCACCGGCTTGCAAACTAGCTATTTTGAGTTTGTGGATATGCTGCTTTTTCTATTTTTGAGGGGCTTATTGTATTTCTACCGGTATGTTTTCTTTCTTTTTCTCCGTCCGCCACTTATTGCAGTTCTGGCTTAACCGTCCAGTCTGTTTTCACGAAACGCGGTAATACATATACGGTAGAGGGCAAAGCCAAAGGTGAGGACGCCAGTTTGCTAGCAATTCGCAAAGACCTCCTCTATGGAGAAGTGGCACGTGGGTGGAGAAAAAAAACATGTCGTCCCCACCTGCCCTACAGAGATGTCTGTATAAGAGAGACATGAAGGACCTTGACGTCAACACCAATTAAGTCCTGGGAAGCTGTCTTTGTCTGACGGTCTCTGACCGCACCAGGCGGATAAATACTGTACCATAAATCAACACCTCATGTCAGACGTAGCGGAGGACAAGAGGGCCCGACGAAAAGGAGAGCACAACAACACAGACAGACTAACAACGACCATACATACATTGTGAGACCTCTGTGAGCGAGACTGCAGACCGCCACTCCCGCATGCAGGGCTCTTCAGTCATAAGAAAAGCTACTACAGTAAGATGTGCGAAACCATGGTCGACCCTGACAGATGGAGACCTATATGAGAGGTGGGGGGAAAAATCCTAAAAAGTATACTAATAGCAAGGTGTGTGCGTCCGTGCATGCGTGCATGCAGGCCTACATGTGAAGTACATCCACTATTTGTCTCTCACAGCTGTGTTCCCAGAGGTGCACTCATGAAACACCTCAGCCTCGTGTTTTTAGTATCAACCCCACGGGGCCACAGCTCTCAGGTGAATGTTTTTAGTATCAACCCCACGGGGCCACAGCTCTCAGGTGAATGTTTTAACCATCAACCCCACGGGGCCACAGCTCTCAGGTGAATGTTTTTAGTATCAACCCCACGGGGCCACAGCTCTCAGGTGAATGTTTTTAGTATCAACCCCACGGGGCCACAGCTCTCAGGTGAATGTTTTTAGCATCAACCCAACGGGGCCACAGCTCTCAGGTGAATGTTTTTAGCATCAACCCAACGGGGCCACAGCTCTCAGGTGAATGTTTTTAGTATCAACCCCACGGGGCCACAGCTCTCAGGTGAATGTTTTTAGCATCAACCCAACGGGGCCACAGCTCTCAGGTGAATGTTTTTAGTATCAACCCCACGGGGCCACAGCTCTCAGGTGAATGTTTTTAGTATCAACCCCACGGGGCCACAGCTCTCAGGTGAATGTTTTTAGTATCAACCCCACGGGGCCACAGCTCTCAGGTGAATGTTTTTAGTATCAACCCCACGGGGCCACAGCTCTCAGGTGAATGTTTTTAGTATCAACCCCACGGGGCCACAGCTCTCAGGTGAATGTTTTAACCATCAACCCCACGGGGCCACAGCTCTCAGGTGAATGTTTTTAGCATCAACCCCACGGGGCCACAGCTCTCAGGTGAATGTTTTAACCATCAACCCCACGGGGCCACAGCTCTCAGGTGAATGTTTTAACCATCAACCCCACGGGGCCACAGCTCTCAGGTGAATGTTTTTAGTATCAACCCCACGGGGCCACAGCTCTCAGGTGAATGTTTTTAGCATCAACCCCACGGGGCCACAGCTCTCAGGTGAATGTTTTTAGTATCAACCCCACGGGGCCACAGCTCTCAGGTGAATGTTTTAACCATCAACCCCACAGGGCCACAGCTCTCAGGTGAATGTTTTTAGCATCAACCCCACAGGGGCCACAGCTCTCAGGTGAATGTTTTAACCATCAACCCCACGGGGCCACAGCTCTCAGGTGAATGTTTTAACCATCAACCCCACAGGGCCACAGCTCTCAGGTGAATGTTTTTAGTATCAACCCCACGGGGCCACAGCTCTCAGGTGAATGTTTTTAGTATCAACCCCACGGGGCCACAGCTCTCAGGTGAATGTTTTTAGTATCAACCCCACGGGGCCACAGCTCTCAGGTGAATGTTTTTAGTATCAACCCCACGGGGCCACAGCTCTCAGGTGAATGTTTTTAGTATCAACCCCACGGGGCCACAGCTCTCAGGTGAATGTTTTAACCATCAACCCCACGGGGCCACAGCTCTCAGGTGAATGTTTTTAGCATCAACCCCACGGGGCCACAGCTCTCAGGTGAATGTTTTAACCATCAACCCCACGGGGCCACAGCTCTCAGGTGAATGTTTTAACCATCAACCCCACGGGGCCACAGCTCTCAGGTGAATGTTTTTAGTATCAACCCAACGGGGCCACAGCTCTCAGGTGAATGTTTTTAGCATCAACCCCACGGGGCCACAGCTCTCAGGTGAATGTTTTTAGTATCAACCCCACGGGGCCACAGCTCTCAGGTGAATGCTTTTTAGTACCAACCCCACGGGGCCACAGCTCTCAGGTGAATGTTTTTAGCATCAACCCCACGGGGCCACAGCTCTCAGGTGAATGTTTTAACCATCAACCCCACGGGGCCACAGCTCTCAGGTGAATGTTTTTACCATCAACCCCACGGGGCCACAGCTCTCAGGTGAATGTTTTAACCATCAACCCCACGGGGCCACAGCTCTCAGGTGAATGTTTTTAGTATCAACCCCACGGGGCCACAGCTCTCAGGTGAATGTTTTTAGTATCAACCCCACGGGGCCACAGCTCTCAGGTGAATGTTTTTAGTATCAACCCCACGGGGCCACAGCTCTCAGGTGAATGTTTTTAGTATCAACCCCACGGGGCCACAGCTCTCAGGTGAATGTTTTTAGTATCAACCCCACGGGGCCACAGCTCTCAGGTGAATGTTTTTAGTATCAACCCCACGGGGCCACAGCTCTCAGGTGAATGTTTTTAGTATCAACCCCACGGGGGCCACAGCTCTCAGGTGAATGTTTTTAGTATCAACCCCACGGGGGCCACAGCTCTCAGGTGAATGTTTTTAGCATCAACCCCACGGGGCCACAGCTCTCAGGTGAATGTTTTTAGCATCAACCTCACGGGGCCACAGCTCTCAGGTGAATGTTTTTAGTATCAACCCCACGGGGCCACAGCTCTCAGGTGAATGATTTTTAGCATCAACCCCACAGGGCCACAGCTCTCAGGTGAATGTTTTTTAGTATCAACCCCACGGGGCCACAGCTCTCAGGTGAATGTTTTTTAGTATCAACCCCACGGGGCCACAGCTCTCAGGTGAATGTTTTAACCATCAACCCCACGGGGCCACAGCTCTCAGGTGAATGATTTTTAGCATCAACCCCACGGGGCCACAGCTCTCAGGTGAATGTTTTTAGTATCAACCCCACAGGGCCACAGCTCTCAGGTGAATGTTTTTACCATCAACCCAACGGGGCCACAGCTCTCAGGTGAATGATTTTTACCATCAACCCCACAGGGCCACAGCTCTCAGGTAAATGTTTTTAGCATCAACCCCACGGGGCCACAGCTCTCAGGTGAATGTTTTTAGCATCAACCCCACGGGGCCACAGCTCTCAGGTGAATGTTTTAACCATCAACCCCACGGGGCCACAGCTCTCAGGTGAATGTTTTTTAGTATCAACCCCACAGGGCCACAGCTCTCAGGTGAATGTTTTTAGCATCAACCCCACGGGGCCACAGCTCTCAGGTGAATGGTTGTGGCATCCCTCTACCCGATTAGCGAAACAGGAGGAGAGATATTTCATAGGGGACAGGACAGGGTGGGGCAGGACTGGAGGAGAGAGAGAGAGAGAGAGAGAGAGAGAGAGAGAGAGAGAGAGAGAGAGAGAGAGAGAGAGAGAGAGCAGGATGGAGGACAACAATTAGGATGTGATAGAGAGAAGACTGATGAGACAGACAGACAGCGAGAGAGTGACAGAGATAGAGAGAGTGACAGAAAGAGAGGGGGTTAGAGTTAGAGACCTTTGTGTTTATATCATCTGAACATCTGTATGGATGTGTCTCTCACAGCCTCAGCCTCTGGCTGTCTCTCTGTCTCCTACTGTCTGAACATCTGTATGGACGTGTCTCTCACAGCCTCATCCTCTGGCTGTCTCTCTGTCTCCTACTGTCTGAACATCTGTATGGATGTCTCTCTCACAGCCTCAGCCTCTGGCTGTCTCTGTCTCCTACTGTCTGAACATCTGTATGGACGTGTCTCTCACAGCCTCATCCTCTGGCTGTCTCTGTCTCCTACTGTCTGAACATCTGTATGGACGTGTCTCTCACAGCCTCATCCTCTGGCTGTCTCGCTGTCTCCTACTGTCTGAACATCTGTATCAACATGCAATATTCCCCAGCGGTTGCTCCTTGCACACCCGCCCTCTCTGTCTCCTGCATCCTCAATGCTTCATACTGTATACTCTCTCTCAATCAATTAGCTTTATTGGCATGAATGTAATAGCTACAGTATTGCCAAAGCTCTCTCTCTCTCTCTCTCTCCTCTCTCTCTCATATACCAGACAATCAGAAGCCGCTGTCGACAGGCTGACCTCTGACCTTCACCCACTGTGTCTCTGAAAAAACAGTCTCCCAAGAGATGGTGGCTGTAAGATAAGAGCCCAGGGTCTGTCCTCGAGTCATCTCAGTGGGTGACAGCACTCTATCACTGCTCTCTCTGTGTGTGTGTGTGTGTGTGTGTGTGTGTGTGTGTGTGTGTGTGTGTGTGTGTGTGTGTGTGTGTGTGTGTGTGTGACTGTGCGTATACACTACAGTACACACACGCATGCGCGCCATGATATAATAGTGAAACTCAAACACTCCTGTGTCATTCCATCCACGTTTCATATCTGTGATATAACCAAGACATTTTGACATCTTTGACCGCTAATACGTACATGTGGCGGAAAAAGTACTCAGATGTGACCAATTGTGACCGTGGCTAAAACATTGGATTTTCTTTTTCATTTTTTCATGTCATATGAAAGCAGGGAATCATATATAGCTTCAAATTGACATATTGGTTGTTCATTTTGAACCACCAGTTTTGGAGATGCACGATGGCAGCCTGTCAGTAAAATTTGGTCACAAATGTTTTACTTTAAGTAAAAGTATGAATTCTGCAATATAGAAATACAAGTAAAAGTCCGGAATTCAAAATGTATTTGAGTGAAAGTACAAAAGTATGTGGCATAAAAATGTATTCTTTCAAATGTATTCTTACCAAAAGTAGAGTACTCACTGTACAGAATTTCCCACTTCAAGTAAGTTTTCAAATGTATGAAAACATTTTGAAAATAGCAGATCTACAAGCTCACAATGTGCCGTACGCATTGTGAGCTTGTAGATTGGCTATTTTCAAATGGACGCAATCTATATAGAGCTGATGTGGTTAACAAAAGCTAATTGGTATTAAACTAAAGTTTTCAAATAAATGCAGTGGAGTAAAAAGTACAATATTTGCCTCTGAGATGTAGTGGAGTAGAATGAAAAGTATTGGAAATTAGAAATATTCAAGTAAAGTACAAATACATCTAAATTGTATACTTAAGTACAGTACTCGAGTAAATGTACTTAGTTACTTTCCACCACTGTCTATATGTTGTTGTGGTTGATAAAGTGTCTTTTTGGCAGCAAATTTTTATTTTAGTTTTAGTCATAGTCTCTTGAATAGTTTATTTAGTTTTAGTCACATTTTAGTCACCTGGTATGTTTTAGTGCTAGTCTAGTTTTAGTCGACTAAATCTACAGTAGATTTAGTCGAACAAAATGTATTTTGGTGGGCATTGATGCCGTTATGACTGCTTTTTTTCACTTGCTGAAAATAGCTACAAGCCCACAACACGTCTCAGCGTGACGCGTTGTGGGCTTGTAGATCTGCTATTTTCAGCATGCAACTAATTGTAAAATGACATATACTGGATCTCTTGTCCACTATAGTCCCTTCTTAACATTTTAGTCCAGTTTTTATTTGTTGACGAAATTGTCAGTATATTTAGTCTTAGTTTTAGTCATCACAGCTTAGTTTTCATTTAGTGTCCATTTATTTTTTCGTCAGTGAAAAAAGGTAGTCGACAAACATTTTTCGTCTTATTTTTAAAACACCAAAAGGGGTTCCCGCCCCAAAATGGGTTAAATACCAACCACTTCTACCATCTCAGAGCTGGGCTATTTGTATATAAATAATATACTGCATATAGATTTGGCAGCCTAGGATATACCCACAGACTGGTTGTTAGAGGGTTCCAACAACTTGGGATGCCCAAAAAGGATGCAAAAAGGCTGGCAAAGTATTGTGCTGTCTCTGCCATAATTGGCAGCTGTCTGGCGGAGATGCTAGAGTACTGAGATGTCATTCAGTATTATTGTATCATGAAGACATTATGTCATACATGATTTTGTGAATGTAACCAACCTATAATATGGTGTCCTTGTATTCTCTCGTTTGTGTGGACATAATGAAATGGTTAAAGTGTGTGTGTGTGTGTGTGTGTGTGTGTGAGTGTGTGTGTGTGTGCGTGCATGTGCGTGTTTCCAGCCCCATCAGTCACAAGCGTTAAGCTCATTAAACTGGCCATTGATTTGAATTATGATGTGTATCTGTGCATTGTGTGGTGTTATGTAACTTTAGACACTCACGGTATACAAATCAATAATGATTATATTTTGAATCAATAGCTTGGGGGCAGGCAGGGAGACGGTTCGCATTTCAACGCAATTACATCGACTGAGCATTCATCGAAAACAAAACCCATTTCCCGCCGTGTTAATTCAGTTAAAATGTGTTCCCAATTTAAATTTACTACACTCATAAACAAAGAACATAATACAAGCAGACAGGCCCGGACATAAAGCACAAAAGAACTCTATGAAACTTGCCCATTTACAATGTTATAGATCGGCTATTTTTGCAGACTGTTCAGCTATTATGACATGACCAGATTAGGGCCGCTAGGGACATGAATAACACAATGCCTGACATTCTTGTACTGTATGTACAGTATACGTCATTTTCAATCCAACGCACAGACCACAATTAACGTGTATATCCATCCATCTTCAACCGCTTATCCGTAGTCGGGTCGCAGGGGCAACAGCTCCACCAGAGTGCTCCAGACTTCCCTCTCCAGAGCAACATTAGTGACTTCCTCCTGGGGGATTCCGAGACGTTCCAAGGCCAGTGAGTCGATGTGTTTCCTCCAATTGCGCCTTGGTCTGCGCCACGGGGTCTCCTCCCAGTGGTAGCGACGATTTTTAAATGAGCCACTGACATCGACGGTCTGTTCAGTCACCTCAACAGGCAGGCCACCAGGCAGGCAGGCCACCAGGAAAGGTCCGGGCGTGCTGCCATTCTGCCAGTGCCATCATGATAATTTCACTGTACCTGTATCAGTGAGTGACAAATAAACCCTCTTATCTTCTATCTTAGAGCAACAAAGGGTTGTGTAGTTGTCTGTTGGTTTGTATCATTTATGTTGTTCTGTAAAAGTGGTGGTATTAGGGCTTGTTTGTGTGTGCCTCGACGGAGCGGGTAATATAGTTTCTGCTATCTGCGCGCTGGTTGTGGTGGGCTGGTCTGGGCCAAATTCGCGCGAAATTGAACGGGCCGAGTTTTTGTCCCAGTCCAGCCCTGACTGAGTGGCAAAACATTGACCGGAATGGAACGTTGTTGTTTGGAAGCGCTCGTTGGAAAGCACTCAACGGTCCTAGCTGTTTCTAAATCACACATAATGCAGGAGGCAGCAGAACGTTGCGTTATTGAAAACGAGTGCTTCCAAACTCTTGACACTTCACCTGCACGGAATTTCTTGACAGAAAGTATAGCTCATAAAAATGTCTATGGTGGATTCTTATGAAACTAAAACTTTGCACATATAGAAAGATAATTCAAGCTTTGCATACAGCTGCAAATGTTGGTGAGTTTAACGTCGTTTAATACAATCATATAGGACTTTTCTGTTCGGATGTATGGGCTGTCAACTTAACTTCTGTGTACGATGATGTCACGCACATAGGGCTCCATTCTCGTCACCGCTAAACCCCTTTTCCCTAAACTTCTTTGCCTTTTTTACTATTTTGAAAAACATTTTTGAATAGTTCAACTAGCCAATCTACATTGCCACGTTGTGAGCTTGTAGACTGGCCATTTTAACTATTCAAAAATGTTTTGCAAAATAGTAAAAAAGGCAAAGAAGTTTAGGGATAAGGGGTTTAGCGGTGACGGAAATGGAGCCCATAGCCTCTAGACGTCTAGAGCCATCAGTGGCCACTTTGTTTGGACACAAATAATATGGCAGCCAATGCCGTTGACTTCATTACCCAAGAGTCTCTGCGAGCGTGTCCGGCGAGGACGCGCTTTGATTGGCCAAATGGCCAGTCATCACTTCGACTGGCATGTTCTGTCTTGGTGCCTTGGCTAAATGCCAGGATGAGAGAGAGTCATTGTCTCCCCAAAGAGGCAAAGTGAGTTTGAAGTGTCGTTTAACTCACTTTAGATAGGACTTTTCTGTTTGGATGTATGGGCTGTCAAGGCCAGAAAGTAGTTTTTTGCCACTCAGTAGGCACATAACTTCCGGTTATGATGATGATGTCACGCGCATCCCCTCTATACAGTACATAGTAATATAGTCAAGCCCCAAGCAGCGAGTCCCCCCCCCCCCTCCATGAGTCTATACATTTATGGAAGGATGATTGTTATTGCTTTAACATGTCACCTTATAATGTTTTGGGACATAATATGCTATATAGTTGTTGCAGAGGACACATTACATCTACAGTATGTGTGACTGAGTAACAAAAACAACCCCAAAGGAGTGTGTATGGGGGGGTGGGGGAGGGCTGAATTATAATTGTTTAATTATTATTTATAGATTTGAGAAATGTGGACATTTCCCCTGTCGGCTGCGTAATCTCAAGATTGGTAAAATATTTGCTCACATAATCCCTGATCTGCAAAATATCTGAAGAAATTAATCCTGGGGGTTTCATTTAAACTGCAGCTGATCAAAGGATGCAAGAAATGCTTCTGGTCACCAATTGGTCTCTGGTACTCTACGGATACAAAGATCTTTTGGGGGTGTGGGTACAGTACACTCTCACATTTAAATGAAACCTCGGGATCTGTACAGTGCATAATGTGTACAGTTCCATGGTATTTAAATTTCAAAGACTTAATGTCGTTTGAGGCGACCCTAATCCTGCATTACATTATGTGTGTATAATGCCAGCTCTCTAATAAATGTCTTATCCCATTCTGGGCGGGAACCCCTTTTGGTGTTTTAAACATTGTTATAATTTAGGTATTGAAAAATAGCAGATCTACAAGCTCATAGCACGCCACCGAGTGGCGCGCTACGAGCTTGTAGATCTGCTATTTTTGAAAAATCGTGAAAATATTTATTTCAGAAAACTGGAGGATTTAGAAGATTTCTTTTACATTTTGAGGTCAGATCTAAATGTCTTATACCCCAAGAAAGGAAAACAAATCAAGGTTTTTTTTTCTCCTTCTCTGTTAATCCCACTTCCTGCTTAATGATCACTTGATCATGAAGCGTTTAAATGTAATGAGTAGGACAAGTAGAATCAGAGGTTGATCGGCCATAGCAGTCATTATGTCGTTGCTGTGTCGGGTGGACACCTCTTATCTCCACTAGGCCATAGCAGTCATTATGTCGTTGCTGTGTCGGGTGGAAACCTCTTATCTCCACTAGGCCATAGCAGTCATTATGTCGTTGCTGTGTCGGGTGGAAACCTCTTATCTCCACATATAGGCCATAGCAGTCATTATGTCGTTGCTGTGTCGGGTGGAAACCTCTTATCTCCACATATAGGCCATAGCAGTCATTATGTCGTTGCTGTGTCGGGTGGAAACCTCTTATCTCCACATATAGGCCATAGCAGTCATTATGTCGTTGCTGTGTCGGGTGGAAACCTCTTATCTCCACATATAGGCCATAGCAGTCATTATGTCGTTGCTGTGTCGGGTGGAAACCTCTTATCTCCACATATAGGCCATAGCAGTCATTATGTCGTTGCTGTGTCGGGTGGAAACCTCTTATCTCCACATATAGGCCATAGCAGTCATTATGTCGTTGCTGTGTCGGGTGGAAACCTCTTATCTCCACATATAGGCCATAGCAGTCATTATGTCGTTGCTGTGTCGGGTGGAAACCTCTTATCTCCACTAGGCCATAGCAGTCATTATGTCGTTGCTGTGTCAGGTGGAAACCTCTTATCTCCACATATAGGCCATAGCAGTCATTATGTCGTTGCTGTGTCGGGTGGAAACCTCTTATCTCCACTAGGCCATAGCAGTCATTATGTCGTTGCTGTGTCGGGTGGAAACCTCTTATCTCCACATATAGGCCATAGCAGTCATTATGTCGTTGCTGTGTCGGGTGGAAACCTCTTATCTCCACATATAGGCCATAGCAGTCATTATGTCGTTGCTGTGTCGGGAGGAAACCTCTTATCTCCACATATAGGCCATAGCAGTCATTATGTCGTTGCTGTGTCGGGAGGAAACCTCTTATCTCCACATATAGGCCATAGCAGTCATTATGTCGTTGCTGTGTCGGGTGGAAACCTCTTATCTCCACATATAGGCCATAGCAGTCATTATGTCGTTGCTGTGTCGGGTGGAAACCTCTTATCTCCACATATAGGCCATAGCAGTCATTATGTCGTTGCTGTGTCGGGTGGAAACCTCTTATCTCCACATATAGGCCATAGCAGTCATTATGTCGTTGCTGTGTCGGGAGGAAACCTCTTATCTCCACATATAGGCCATAGCAGTCATTATGTCGTTGCTGTGTCGGGGGGAAACCTCTTATCTCCACATATAGGCCATAGCAGTCATTATGTCGTTGCTGTGTCGGGTGGAAACCTCTTATCTCCACTAGGCCATAGCAGTCATTATGTCGTTGCTGTGTCGGGTGGAAACCTCTTATCTCCACATATAGGCCATAGCAGTCATTATGTCGTTGCTGTGTCGGGTGTAAACCTCTTATCTCCACATATAGGCCATAGCAGTCATTATGTCGTTGCTGTGTCGGGTGGAAACCTCTTATCTCCACATATAGGCCATAGCAGTCATTATGTCGTTGCTGTGTCGGGTGTAAACCTCTTATCTCCACATATAGGCCATAGCAGTCATTATGTCGTTGCTGTGTCGGGTGGAAACCTCTTATCTCCACATTTCTACTTGGTGTGTTTCGGCGTAAATTAACTTGAGAGCCCACGCAAAACTGCCCAAAAATCACTTTCACCTAGAAAATCCATTCACATTTTTTTATAATTCAGCTGACTGTGGAGACACATGCTGGAACTTTTTACTTTGAAATGTTTTATAGTTTCGGAGTTATTTAATTTAAACGCCAAATGCATTCTCAATGGCGAAAACACAAACTTTGGCACCACGTATTTAAAAAAAAGAAAAAATCATTGTTTTTGATTTTTTTTTTTTTTTAAGGCGTCCACAGACGTCTTGGGCTCTGCCCGTGCGGTAATACCAAAGACGTCCACAGACGTCTTGGGCTCTGCCCGTGCGGTAATACCAAAGACGTCCACAGACGTCTTGGGCTCTGCCCGTGCGGTAATACCAAAGACGTCCACAGACGTCTTGGGCTCTGCCCGTGCGGCAATACCAAAGACGTCCACAGACGTCTTGGGCTCTGCCCGTGCGGTAATACCAAAGACGTCCACAGACGTCTTGGGCACAAAATGTGTTAACACCCTCGTCCATGTGGTTCTCAACCGGTGGTCGGGGGACCACCAGTGGTCCTTGAGGGGGTTCCAGGTGGTCCCCCGCTAAATGACGGAGAGTTGGTAACCAAATGGACCCTTATAGATCTGTAAAGGAGAATTACAGACAAGA
The DNA here is from genome assembly GCF_951216825.1 of Electrona antarctica. Lineage (NCBI taxonomy): Eukaryota > Metazoa > Chordata > Actinopteri > Myctophiformes > Myctophidae > Electrona > Electrona antarctica. Next base: position 9,444,694 of record NC_136799.1, on the reverse strand, counting down.
AGGCTTTCTTACCTTTATTTGTAGTTGTTCCCCACCAAAGAGGTCCAGGTGTTTGGTGGGGACGAACAACTACAAATAAAGGTAAGAAAGCCATCTAGTCCGAAATTATCCTTTAACTCTTCAGTTACCCTCACAGGTCCATTTGGTTTCATTTTACACTGTCAAGAGTTAAACATCTGCATTACTTCATTTACAAGAACTCTACACAATTAGAGAATGTAGAAGAAATGTTATTTTTCTTTTTATATAATTTTTATCCCACGATTTTGTAACCCATTTTTTAACCCCTGTGTCAATTATCTAATGTGATCCTGGGCTCTACACACCCTCCGCCAACCTGGGGAGAGCAACGGACTTGAACTCATGCTTCCTTCATGCACGAGTGTCCAAGTCGCTCCTTTACACCTGACGGGGGAGTTTCCCTGGTTGGACGTAGCGCGTGGAAGGAACACGTTATTCCAGAACTGTTAATTTGATCAACGTTTGCCTGTTCTCTCTCCTATTGGTACCAACATCAATAGAGCACCGAAGTCTGACGTCAATATCGGTAGAGGGCGCTAGATCCACAGGTTTATTTGCATTGTAATCCCCATAGGGGAATTTTAGATCACCTTATATAAGAACACTGTGTGAAAAATAAACAAATCATCCAGGCCGTTTCACTCATATGGATATGAAGAATAAACTGACTGTTACTGCTGCTGAATTAGTTACATTTTCACTAGAAACAGACTGTATCAAATATGACGGTCGGTCGTAAACGATACAGTTTACTTTACTTTTTGACCACAATTCTTATACTGTATGAGATGATTTTAAGATGACCCCGTGTTATTCTCCATAGAGAAAACACGTCCATGAACCACGGGATGAGCAAGTGACATCAGGACTTCGGCGCTCTATACAGCACGGAATTTGTGTGGACACAATCTTATCCGACCATAACAAAACCTTCTAAATGTGGGGTCTGAGAGGCTACATCTCATCAAATGGTGGTGGAGAAATGGGCTGCTACAGCAGTGGTTTTCAACCCGTTTCATTTCAAGGCCCATTATTTATTCAGCATTTGAGCCACGGAACCACTATTTGATGACATTTAGCCTCTCAGAAACAATATTTTGTTGTCGTTGGATAACATTTTGTCTATACAATTCCATGCTTTTGGCCAATGTTGAACAGCATAACAATTCTTCTACATCAGGTGTGGGCAACTGGCGGCCTTGTGGGCCACATGCGGCCCCTACCTTCACTTAATGTGGCAAACATGACCTGCTTTAATTACTTCAGTCTAAATTAGTACAGCTCATTGCTCAACAAGTATAATTAAAGGCATTTGAAATTACACAAAAATTTAAATTTTCAGGATTCCAATTCAAAAATAGCAAAAAATTATTCAAGATTTCAATTCGAATATAGCAAAAATAGCCGATCTACAAGCTCAAAACGCGTCGCAGCGCATTGAGCTTGTAGATTGGCTATTTTTGCGACGACAGTAATATATGGCCCTAGGGAGTGAGTGTGGAAATATAGTGGCCCTCTCCATCGTCAAAGTTGCCCACCCCTGTTCTACATTCTCTAATTGTCCAGACTTCTTGTAAATGAAGTAATGCAGATGTTTAACAATAACGTAACTCTTGATAACATTCGGTTTCATTTTACGCTCTCAAGAGTTGAATATCTATAATGGTCCTATAACCGGGTGTCTGGTCAGAGACCCAATTTGGCTGGAGCCGAGAGTTCGTCCTCTGTAGTGAGGGTTGGAATACGTTGGAATACGATCTCTTGAAATGGTTATCTTGTAGTTGTCCGTAAAGTATAGTGTTATAACCAGAGTCAAAGCTTAAACTCACCCTTACCTACCAGGCTCTCTTCTTTATAGTCTTGAAGATGTCGCCTCTGACGTCACTGTGGTGACGTCGGAGTGACATCTCGTATCCTTCGTAACAGTCCATTTGGTTACCAACTCCTCATCATTTAGCTGGGGACCTTGTGAAGGACCAACGGTGGTTCCTGGACCACTGCCCTGGTGGATCATGGACCACCGGTGGTCCCTGGACCACTGCCCTGGTGGATCATGGACCACCGGTGGTCCCTGGACCACTGCCCTGGTGGATCATGGACCAGAGGTGGTCCCTGGACCACTGCCCTGGTGGATCATGGACCAGAGGTGGTCCCTGGACCACTGCCCTGGTGGATCATGGACCAACGGTGGTCCCTGGACCACTGCCCTGGTGGATCATGGACCACCGGTGGTCCCTGGACCACTGCCCTGGTGGATCATGGACCAGAGGTGGTCCCTGGACCACTGCCCTGGTGGATCATGGACCAGAGGTGGTCCCTGGACCACTGCCCTGGTGGATCATGGACCACCGGTGGTCCCTGGACCACTGCCCTGGTGGATCATGGACCAACGGTGGTCCCTGGACCACTGCCCTGGTGGATCATGGACCACCGGTGGTCCCTGGACCACTGCCCTGGTGGATCATGGACCAGAGGTGGTCCCTGGACCACTGCCCTGGTGGATCATGGACCAGAGGTGGTCCCTGGACCACTGCCCTGGTGGATCATGGACCACCGGTGGTCCCTGGACCACTGCCCTGGTGGATCATGGACCACCGGTGGTCCCTGGACCACTGCCATGGGGACCTTGTGAAGGACCACCGGTGGTCCCTGGACCACTGCCCTGGGGACCTTGTGAAGGACCACCGGTGGTCCCTGGACCACTGCCCTGGGGACCTTGTGAAGGACCACCGGTGGTCCCTGGACCACTGCCCTGGTGGATCATGGACCACCGGTGGTCCCTGGACCACTGCCCTGGTGGATCATGGACCACCGGTGGTCCCTGGACCACTGCCCTGGTGGATCATGCTACAGCGTCACACCAAAGCATGGGAAGCAGCAGATCCATAAGCTCGCAGATCTCCTGCTTTTGATGCTTTCCAATTTGAATCCCCGAAAGATAACGGTATGAGGTTTCCACCCGACAGACAGACCATGTGCTGTGTGTGAATCAATGAATGTAATCAGCGCCACAGCTCTGTGTGTGTGTGTGTATGTGTGTGTGTGTGTGTGTCTTGACAGTCTTGTCAAAACTTGACTATTGTAATTCGCTCCTTACTGGCCTACCGGCATGTGCACTTAAGCCTCTCCAAATGATCCAAAATGCCGCAGCTCGTCTGGTCTTCAACCAGCCAAAATTCTCACATGTCTCCCCCCTGCTCCGCTCCCTGCACTGGCTCCCAATCGCTGCCCGCACAGAATACAAAACTCTGATGCTGGCATTCAAAGCAACCAAAGGTATGGCTCCCCCATATCTTGCAAGCATGATTGAACCCTACAAACCCGCCCTCGCACTCAGATCAGCCAACGCAGGAAAGCTGGAAGTACCCTCACTAAAAACGCCGGGACAACGCTCCACACGTCCCAAACTCTTCTCCCTTCTGGCCCCAAAACTGTGGAATGCACTCCCCGTTGCAATCAGAACTGCAGCATCACTCCCAATCTTCCGCCGTAGTCTGAAGACCCACCTTTTCAGACTCCATCATGGCCCATAGCACTTATCCTACCCCCTTAGATAGCACTTTTTAGACTTAGATAGCATTTGAAACAGACTTATAGCATGTCATGTAGACAGCACAATAATTGCATTGTATGTAGTCATAGGACATCATAGTACATATGTATAGCATAGTATAGTATATATGTATAGTTAATATGTATAGTGTCATTATATAGATATGTTCTAGTTACGTTCTTAGCTTACGCATGTTTCTTGATAAATGCATTTTATATATGTGATGTATTCCCATACTTTTGTTCCTGCCTAATGTAAGTCGCTCTGGATTAAGAGCGTCTGCTAAATGCCTAAATTGTAAATTGTAAATTGTTGTGTGTGTGTGTGTGTGTGACACTGTGTGTGTGTGTGTGTGTTTATCTCCTAGACATAGGATCCAACAGGAAGTACACACATCTCCAGAAATTCTACAGGTGCTGGTCAAAAATATACGTACAATGAAAAGGAAGAGATGTCCGCACACTGTTTCACTGTTTCACTGTTCCCAGGGACATTTCTTTATTGGTATACGTTTCGACCCGTGTGGGTCTTCGTCAGGTATCATACATCATACCTGACGAAGACCCACATGGGTCGAAACGTTGTACCAATAAAGACATTTCCCTGGGAGCAGTGAAACAGTGTGCGGACATCCCTTCCTTTTCATTGTTTATCTCCTACACACGTGTACACACACACACTACACGTATACACACATCTTCACATCTCCGCACACACGCACGACGCATGCACGCACGCACGCACACACGCACACACACACACACACACACACACACACACGCTAAAGGATATCTACTCAAACACCTGCACACATCAGTGAGGAACAGAGGAGAATCTGTCATGCATGAAAGTGACAATATGTCTCTCTGTCCTCGGTTCTTTACTGCAAGACCAGACCAAAAAAAAGATGCACAGACGGTGTGACAGATTGTACACGTGTACGTTGCATGCATTGACCTTTGTGTGTGCGTGCATGCATGCATGTGTAGTGTATGTGTGTGTGTGTGTGCGTGCATGTGTAGTGTATGTGTGTATGTGTGTGTGCGCGCGCGCATATATTTCTCTCGCATATACACAGACATCTCTTCGTAAATCCAACTCCTCCCAGTGTTGTCCAACTCCTTCTGTCCACTAGAGCTACGCAATATTATATATCGAACATTTATCGTTGTCGGTATATCAACATGTGCAATAGGCCAGGGGTTCTCAACCCGTGGGTCGCGACCCCTCGGGGGGGTCGCCAAATTATTACTCCCGAGACATTGCCAAAGCATTTCCGGGGGTCCCCGGCCAAAAACGTTGAGAACCCCTGCAATAGGCTACACATCAGACAAAAGACAGGAGATCTGGGTACTCAGTGGAAAGTGGAAACATGTTGGATTTGTGTGAGTACTAGAAAACTTTGGCGCAACCACGTATAGCGCAGTGGTTTCCAAAGTGGGGTCCGGGGACCCCCAGGGGTCCTTGAGGGAGTTCCAGGGGGTCCCCATGGCTAAATGATAGTTTGGAACCAAATGGATCCTTATGGGTCTGTAACTCTGAGAGTGTACAAATGGAACCAAATGGACCCGTTCCATTTGTACACACTCAAGAGTTAAATTAAATTAACATTGATTTTACAATATAAATTGTGGTCTTAGAGAGAGAGAAATGCCATTACATGGGAGTCCGTAGCCTATTTCATATCAAACTGGGGGTGAAATGAAACGGGTTGAGAATCACTGCTAGAGCTGTAAAAATCTTCTCTTATGGGGGAGGTCCCTGGCATATCTTTTCAAATGGGGGGTCCGCGGGCTAATTAGCGTCAATTTGGGGGTCCTTGAGAT
>NC_136799.1:9431794-9434294 GCF_951216825.1 Electrona antarctica | reverse complement strand
AACAATAAGTCACATGTGTGATTCCGCAAATTACATAACAATATACTCTGGGTTCTGGACAGTGTTGTTTTCGTCGACTAAAACTAAGACGAAAAATACCGTTTTTTACTGAAGAAAACTAAATGGAAACTAAATGAAGACTAAGCTATGATGACTAAAACTGAGAGTAAATTTACCGACGATTTCGTCAACAAATAAAAACCAGACTAAAATGTTAGGAAGGAACTATAGTGGACAAGAGATCCAGTACAAGTCATTTTACAATTGGTTGCATGCTGAAAATAGCTGATCTACAAGCAGCTTGTAGATCAGCTACAAGTTCATGGCTATTTTCAGCAAGTGTAAAAACACTCATTACGACGGCATCAAGGACCGACAAAATACATTTTAGTCAACTAAATCAACTGTAGATTTAGTCGACTAAAATCGTATGATATTTAGTCGACTAAAGCTAGACTAACACTAAAACATTCCAGGTGACTAAAATGTGACTATTCAAGAGACTACGACTAAAAACTAAAATCACAATTTGCTGCCAAAACCAACACAGCAAACATGAAGTGTCCGTATATCCTAGTTAGAACACCACAGGCAGGCCCGCGGGAAGTACTTTACACTCGCAGGGGCTGAGCGTCTAGTAGGGGGTGCTACAGCCCCCCCAGCACCCCTACTTCCCTCAGCCATGACCACAGGACTACATGCACAGCAGATTTGTGTATCAGTCAGTTTAACGACCACACAAGGGACATGTCTTTACAAGCAGTGGCGAGACATCCACAAAAGGCCCTCCAAATCCAAAACACTGTAGGGACTGCCTGGTAGGCAGAAGTGAAACGGGTCTCCCGCGTGGAAAGCCTGTCTTATCCACTATAGCCTAAAAGGGGGAATCGAGCTCAGGCTTCACACACTCGCATGCTGTGATGTCTGCCATGCAAGGCCCTTTTTTTTGGAAGCCGCCGACCCCCAGTACGCAGGCGGTTCAGCGGGGTCCATTGCCATTGCGTTTGTAGACATGCGGTCCTCAGAGATACTGAGAACTGATGAGCATCTCTTATGGCCGCCTCGTCGTATTTGTCACAGTGGTTTCATGGAGTCGGGGGTACGCCATTCAAGTTCACGCTCACTTGAACCGGAAGTTCAGCCGATGTCCGCCATTTTCACAGTCATTTCCAGGTGTCTCATTATTGTTGTTCCAAGAGTGAGGGACGAGTGTTACGGCCGGGCTCCACCGGACGCGTTGCGTCTCCGTCGCGTGCGTCAAAAAACGCACCGATTCAATTTTAATGCACGCGTCGCGTCTCCGTCAACGCGGGCTGTGGAGCCACCCTTCATTGATTAAAAAGGGAACATTCCCTGACGGTGACGGAGACGCGACGCTGACGCGCCCGGTGGAGCCCTGGTGTTAGGCGCCGTTACAGAGGAGCTGTAAACAAGGAAACATGAGTGTATCCTTCCAGGAAGTCGTTCCAGGCTGAACAGCATGACGGTAATGACTCTGCCACTACAGCTGGCAATGCTATACGTTAAACGTGCACGAGAGTCTTCAACAGGGGGGTCTGGCTGGGACCCCTAGGGTAGGGGGTCCTCAGAGGTACTACCCCTAGGGTAGGGGGTCCTCAGAGGTACTACAGCTGGGGCTGACAAATCTTTGTGTGATAGGAACTGTTTTTTTGAGTGGTGCAAACCACTCCAACAACCAGCTTTGTCTGTATCTATGTTTGTGTACCTGTGTACGTGTCCGTGCAAAGGTGAGCATGGTTACTATGGTTAGTGTGTGACATCACTGACATAGCTGATCAGACTATATAAGACCTTGCACCACTCAGTTCACACGGGTGTGATTTTTTTTACATGAACCACTGGAACCCTAGCACCACTTTGCTGAGAGGAACATTAGTCGGAAATGGCAGATCTATTGTAAAAGCTCGCACTGCGAGGCGTTGTGAGCTTGTAGATCTGCTATTTTCAGCAAAGATTTTGTTGCCGTGGGAAAAAAGAGCAGACCAAGTACAAGTATTAACTGGTTAACTGAAAATACACATTCACATAATATGTGAATATCCAACACAATGCTACACAAGTCTATAAAGCTCTATATGAGCTCTATATAAAAAGGTTAAACTTTATACAATATGTACGTATATTGTATCTCTCTCGCTCTCTCTCTCTCTCGGCTAAGGTGTCCTTGGCCTGAAAAACATTGAGGACCCTGCTCTAAGAGTAAGACGCGAGGAAAGGACACAAGGAAACAAGAATGGCTACATTTCTAGATCTGGGGATGCAGCCAGAATGAAATAGAGAGACAGAGGCAGAAAGAGACAGACCGTGACAACACTACAGAAGAGAAACTTTCACAAAATGTCATTTGGAATGAAAACTGGGTGACGGGAAAAACATTATGTGTTCAGAGAGATAGCTTTACTAGTCGCCGACGCAAAGGCAGCATCATTTGTTTCGCTTTGCCAAAGGAGTGACGGAGCTCTTCAAAAGAGCGACAGAA
>NC_136799.1:9294294-9426794 GCF_951216825.1 Electrona antarctica | reverse complement strand
ATACAAATGCAATACAATTTATGCATACTGTACCCCCGCACGGATCACATTTAGCTATGAATGTACAGTATGTTTTATTACTGCCAGCACACACACACGCACACAAAGAAATAGCATATTATGTGTACATACAGGAGGTTATGTAGTGTACTGTGACACAGCCACGTGTACCGTACATGTACTGTGTCCCCCCTCCCCCTAACGCATCAATTCAACATACAACAGCGACGCCAAAACGCCACCTACGCACATTTCTCAGGAGAAAAGATGAATAGTCTGGCAGAGCGCTATTTCAACCCTGTTCCTTAATAATAATAATAATAGACAGAGAGCTCTCTAGTCTCTACAGTGACTGTACTGACCCTGACCTTGTATTCAGAGGTTAACAATCTGTAACTAAAAGGCTGATCGAATGGGAGTCCATCATAGACGTCTGTAACCACATGAACCCCAGTGTTTCAATTACGGGGAGCGATCATTCGGCAAAGAATAGCCGATCTACAAGCTCACACCACTCCGGGACACATTGTGAGCATGCAGACAGGGGAGTGGACTTAGTTGATGGGGCTCCCCCAGGCTAAGTATATTGGGTCACTTTCACTAATCGCAATTATTTGACGTCATCGCAATTATTTTGTCATAATCGCCATAGTCGTGTCCATGTTGAAGTCATGACTAAATCCAGGAGCCAGGCATCAGCTGACATATCACATTCTCTATAGAGTTTGAGAGGCGCTGGACACCTTTGAGAGGCGCTGGACACCTTTGAGAGGGGCTGGTCACCTTTGAGAGGGGCTGGTCACCTTTGAGAGGGGCTGGTCACCTTTGAGAGGGGCTGGTCACCTTTGAGAGAGGCTGGTCCCCTTTGAGAGGGGCTGGTCACCTTTGAGAGGGGCTGGCCACCTTTGAGAGGGGCTGGCCACCTTTGAGACGGGCTGGTCACCTTTGAGAGAGGCTGGCCACCTTTGAGAGGGGCTGGTCACCTTTAAGAGAGGCTGGCCACCTTTGAGAGGGGCTGGTCACCTTTGAGAGGGGCTGGCCACCTTTGAGACGGGCTGGTCACCTTTGAGAGAGGCTGGCCACCTTTGAGAGGGGCTGGTCACCTTTGAGAGGGGCCGGCCACCTTTGAGACGGGCTGGTCACCTTTAAGAGAGGCTGGCCACCTTTGAGAGGGGCTGGTCACCTTTGAGAGGGGCCAGCCACCTTTGAGAGGGGCTGGCCACCTTTGCTAAAACGGCTGGGAAAAACAGCACAGATATGCTGTGATATTCATAAAGAGGATTAATGAGATTCCAGGATAGGATTGTACAGTATTTGTTTGAATACAATGCATGCTAAGCACCCTAATGGGAGCTAATTGTTGGCGGAGAGAAACCCTTCAAACTGACTAGACAATTCTGCAGGGTTTTTGTCAAGAGATTTTTCCGGGAAATTTTATACAAAGCGCACACAAGCACACACAGCCTGCCTGCAGTGCTTCGTTGCTGGGTTTGGTGACCAGGCTGACCCTCTCTTGACCGGTGTCATGGTGACCAGGCTGACCCTCTCTTGACCGGTGTCATGCGTGATGCATGTTGCAGTTTGTAGGTGTGGATCTTTGTGCCGACACGTCTAAGCTCCAACAAACACACATTTGAGGAGGTCCAATGTACTGTTGATAAACTTTGACATAGTACTGTATAGTACAGGCCTACAGGGGTAGTACCCAAGGTGACCAAGCAATAACAACATCAACAGGTATCGCTCTGGATTAAAAGTGTCTGCTAAATGCCTACATTTTGTAAATTGTATCCGTTTGTCTTCCTACAGTACATGCCTCTATAGTTATTTTGGCATGAACCCTGCCTATCTCCTAGTTCAGGGGTTCTCAACCCGTGGGTCGCGACCCCTCGGGGGGTCGCCAAATTATTTTAGGGGGTCCCCAAATTATTTTCAAAAAAAAAAAGAAAAAAAAAAAAATCTTTTTAAATTTTATTTTCACGATTTTTCAAAAATAGCAGACCTACAAGCTCGTAGCGCGCCACTCGGTGGCGCGCTACGAGCTTGTAGATCTGTTATTTTTCAATAGCTAAATTATAACAATGCTTAAAACACCAAAAGGGGTTCCCGCCCAAAATGGTTTAAGGTTATTGTAGCAGTCAATTTATATTTGGGGTCGGGAGGGGGCGGGGCGGGGGTCCCGAGACATTGCCAAAGCATTTCCGGGGGTCCCCGGCCAAAAACGTTGTTCACCCTGTAAACAAACCTAACCCCGTGCAAGACACAATCATTTTGGAAACCAAGTACGAAACTTCTCAGGTGATCCTACGGAAACCTTTCCAGTACAATCAATTTTTTGCTCAAGGCCATTTTTGTACTTGTGCATCTTATGTAATGATAAGATGTACAGATTTGAACAAATCCGTGGACATAATTATATAATACATTGGGAGACTCTGGGATGTTCGCCTCTCTGTATTGTCAGAGTCAGACAGTCGGTCTCGGCCTTTAACCATAATTATGAGCCATAGCGTTCCTGTTCTGGAGCGAATATGGCAGATCTACAAGCTCACAACGCAACTTATTGCAATGTGTTATCTGGGGGCCACGAGAGGGGCTAAAAACCCACATGTGGCTCCAGAGCCGCAGGTCGGCAGTTGCGCGGGGTAGAGTGGCCGGTAGAGTGGCCGGTAGGGAACCGCAAGGGTCACAGTTCGATCCCGGGGTCCCCCAGAGTTAGTGTCGTCAAAGTGTCATCGAGCAAGACTTTGAACCCCAGATTGCTCCACATGAGCAGGATGGTGCCTTGCATGGTTTCCTCCGCCATCGGTGTATGAATGTGTGTGTGAATGGGTGAATGTAATGCACAAGCTATGTATAGTGCTTTGGATAAAAGTGCACCAATTTACCATTTCTGGAAAATAAAGGTTGGACTTACAGTATATACAACATGTACTTGAACAGTATAATTTACTTGAACTGTATGATGCACTTGGACATACTCTGCATGTCATAACATGATTTTACAAACCCTCTTTAGTGGGGGAAAGAAAGTGAGCTGAGAAATGGATTTGCGTCAGCGTTTCACAGACGCTTCCCTTTAGGACTGCAGACATCAGTTTCAACAAGAATGGAAAAAAAAGTAAATTTAATGTCCATTGGTTGTTGATTTGGAGACAGCAGAAAGAGACGGATGCTGAGGTGAAAACAAGCAGCTGGAACTCATGGGAGCAGTCTGTCTGGGAGTGCCATCACCACCTCACGTCAGCTCGGGCCTGGCCTGCTACTAAGGGCAGATTCACACTGTGGTGCACTCGGGACAAAATGCCTCCATCACATTTATGAGAATTCCCACCAGACTACATTGACAAAAGTTACTCAAGTCCAATTTTAAGCACTTTCAAATTTTCGAAAATCGGTTATCGGTACCCTGACTTTGAGCAGTTTTTTTAATGAGTTTTCCCACGGGAGTTAATTTCACCCTGCTATTAGACACATTTAGAAACACATTGGTGACGAAATTTCTTGGTAACGATTTAGATTTAGATTTTCATAGGTTTCCCTTACTATATGGTACCACATCAATACAGCATGGAAATGTGGACAAAATCTTAACCAACGACAACAACAAAATATTCTAGGTTTTAGGTCCGAGAGGCTAAATCTCATTAATCGGTGGTCCGTGGCTCAAATGCTCAATAAACATTGGACCTTGAATACAGCACTGTATAGCCTCATCTCTCTATCCAATCACAGCGCTTTATACAATACCATAAACTTGCAATCACTGAGCACTCGGGGAGGAGGGGCGGCGCGGTGGGGGGTGTAATCGTGCTTTTCCGGGCGCGATTAGCATTTTGTTTCCCCTGAATGACGTTGATTTACACTCCCTAAAACGGACAGAAGGCAGAGTTCTGCTCCGGGTGCTTTGATGAATGACGAGCACATCAAGTCCCATATGTGCAACATGCCTAGAACTATAGGCATGAGACCATCAATGAAACTATAGACAACAGAGACCATTAATGAAACTAGACATTAGACCATCAATGAAACTAGACATGAGACCATCAATGGAACTAGACATGAGACCATCAATGGAACTAGACATGAGACCATCAATGGAACTAGACATGAGACCATCAATGTAACTAGACATGAGACCATCAATGGAACTAGACATGAGACCATCAATGACACTAGACATGAGACCATCAATGGAACTAGACATGAGACCATCAATGAAACTAGACATGAGACCATCAATGAAACTATAGACATGAGACCATCAATGACACTAGACATGAGACCATCAATGGAACTAGACATGAGACCATCAATGGAACTAGACATGAGACCATCAATGAAACTATACATGAGACCATCAATGGAACTAGACATGAGACCATCAATGTAACTAGACATGAGACCATCAATGGAACTAGACATGAGACCATCAATGTAACTAGACATGAGACCATCAATGGAACTAGACATGAGACCATCAATGGAACTAGACATGAGACCATCAATGGAACCAGACATGAGACCATCAATGGAACTAGACATGAGTTAGGTCCAGTCAGAGAGAGAGGCTATGGGTTAGGTGTGTAGGAACAGCTCCCTGGAATTCAGTCAGAGAGAGAGGCTATGGGTTAGGTGTGTAGGAACAGCTCTCTGGGATTCAGTCAGAGAGAGAGGCTATGGGTTAGGTGTGTAGGAACAGCTCTCTGGGATTCAGTCAGAGAGAGAGGCTATGGGTTAGGTGTGTAGGAACAGCTCTCTGGGATGCAGTCAGAGAGAGAGGCTATGGGTTAGGTGTGTAGGAACAGCTCTCTGGGATTCAGTCAGAGAGAGAGGCTATGGGTTAGGTGTGTAGGAACAGCTCTCTGGGATTCAGTCAGAGAGAGAGGCTATGGGTTAGGTGTGTAGGAACAGCTCTCTGGGATTCAGTCAGAGAGAGAGGCTATGGGTTAGGTGTGTAGGAACAGCTCTCTGAGCAGTCAGAGAGAGAGGCTATGGGTTAGGTGTGTAGGAACAGCTCTCTGGGATTCAGTCAGAGAGAGAGGCTATGGGTTAGGTGTGTAGGAACAGCTCTCTGGGATTCAGTCAGAGAGAGAGGCTATGGGTTAGGTGTGTAGGAACAGCTCTCTGGGATTCAGTCAGAGAGAGAGGCTATGGGTTAGGTGTGTAGGAACAGCTCTCTGGGATTCAGTCAGGGAGAGAGGCTATGGGTTAGGTGTGTAGGAACAGCTCTCTGGGATGCAGTCAGAGAGAGAGGCTATGGGTTAGGTGTGTAGGAACAGCTCTCTGGGATTCAGTCAGAGAGAGAGGCTATGGGTTAGGTGTGTAGGAACAGCTCTCTGGGATTCAGTCAGAGAGAGAGGCTATGGGTTAGGTGTGTAGGAACAGCTCTCTGGGATTCAGTCAGAGAGAGAGGCTATGGGTTAGGTGTGTAGGAACAGCTCTATGAGCAGTCAGAGAGAGAGGCTATGGGTTAGGTGTGTAGGAACAGCTCTCTGGGATGCAGTCAGAGAGAGAGGCTATGGGTTAGGTGTGTAGGAACAGCTCTCTGGGATTCAGTCAGAGAGAGAGGCTATGGGTTAGGTGTGTAGGAACAGCTCTCTGGGATTCAGTCAGAGAGAGAGGCTATGGGTTAGGTGTGTAGGAACAGCTCTCTGGGATTCAGTCAGAGAGAGAGGCTATGGGTTAGGTGTGTAGGAACAGCTCTCTGGGATTCAGTCAGAGAGAGAGGCTATGGGTTAGGTGTGTAGGAACAGCTCTCTGAGCAGTCAGAGAGAGAGGCTATGGGTTAGGTGTGTAGGAACAGCTCTCTGAGCAGTCAGAGAGAGAGGCTATGGGTTAGGTGTGTAGGAACAGCTCTCTGGGATTCAGTCAGAGAGAGAGGCTATGGGTTAGGTGTGTAGGAACAGCTCTCTGGGATTCAGTCAGAGAGAGAGGCTATGCGTTAGGTGTGTAGGAACAGCTCTCTGGGATTCAGTCAGAGAGAGAGGCTATGGGTTAGGTGTGTAGGAACAGCTCTCTGGGATGCAGTCAGAGAGAGAGGCTATGGGTTAGGTGTGTAGGAACAGCTCTCTGGGATGCAGTCAGAGAGAGAGGCTATGGGTTAGGTGTGTAGGAACAGCTCTCTGGGATTCAGTCAGAGAGAGAGGCTATGGGTTAGGTGTGTAGGAACAGCTCTCTGGGATGCAGTCAGAGAGAGAGGCTATGGGTTAGGTGTGTAGGAACAGCTCTCTGGGCAGTCAGACACTGCGTGAAAAGAGGAGTTAACGGGCAATTATGGGCACTAGATTTGCCCGTAAACCTCAAGTTTAGCAGGCATATACAGTAATATACGGTACTATACAGGTGTGATGGTACAATTCGGGAGTTTACCGGAGTTTGTTGGAAGGTTTCCTGTAATATACACATCCCCGTATTCCAGGCTTTTTGCGCAGTCAGAGAGGCTATGGGTCATAGGTGTGTGTGGGAACCACTGCATCAACCGAAGCATCACGTTAGTTCATTCAGGGAGTCATACACGCCTCGGCTGTAATCAGCTGTACGTCAGTCTGCTGATTGCTTTCCAATCAGTCACGCTTTCCTGCACACCAACAACATATCATTCCCTCAACAAAGCGGTCCGTTTAAATGCGGCTCGCTCCTGCACTGGATCTGTGCTCTTCAACTGCTGCTGGCAAAGCTTGCCTGTTGCCTGCAACCACCCATCCTCCACGTTATGCTTCAGACAGACTTGCATTACTCAAACGTGTTTTAAAGTGAATGTTGAACTGAATTTCATGTGTGCATGGCTCTAAAAAAAAGTATACTGAAATATACAACAGGTCGTTTCGAGGAAGCAATCTGATTGGTTGAAACAGCTTTCTAGCCGTGCCTTAACCACGGTATTGGAACGGCAAATCAAAACAAAGAATTCAGCCGTGCTTTACTCCCAGAGCGCAGCAGACTAGGTGGCTAGGCTAGTTAGTTTCTTGGGACATTTGCGGTCGTATAGTGGCTACATCTGTCATTAAAAGAATATTATTTTTCAGCGATAATCTTAGTTTTAAGGGTAACTGTGTTGTATAATTGCAATATTACACTCGAGGTTGTTCTTTATCGTCATCATTAATGGACTTCTGTGATGCCTTTCGTTCCTGCGGCACCGCAGGCGTGCATTAATGACAATAAAGAACACCCTCTCATATCCTAATATTGCTTAATTCAATGTTTGCATGGCTCTAAACTTAATCCAATGTTCTGTGGCTTTAATGTTAAAATGCATTCAAGTTTGCGTGACTCAAGTTAATCTGATTAAATGCCTTGCCGTGGGCCAGCTCTAGTATACCTGTGGGCGGGGGTTGCATAGCGTGTTCCCTGATGTTGCTTAGCATGCTGTATAGCTAAATGTAGGGATCAACATCTTTAGAGCGGAGCCATTAACTTAAATAAGTTGAACTGTATTCCATTCGTTGCAATAAGTGGTTAAATCGACTTAAGACGGGAGTGTTTCATCTTGTGACTGAAGTGGCTGAGCCCACCGGGCACCTCTAATGAAACAATCAACATAATATTTTACGTGGCGTGATCTAAAACCACCATAACTGGTCTAATACTCGAGTGCAAGACACCTACAAAAAAAGACTAAACTGTTACGTCTCTGTGTCTTTAAAATAGAAAATGAAAGGATAAATCTTGAGCTGCGCTTGTATAAAAACAAAATAAAACTAGCCATAGATTTGACAGTCCAGAGAGAGTGATGCCCACTTACTGCAGGAATCCATTAAGGGTGTAGGAATGGATGGGCAGAGTGAGACGACATCCTGATGATGAGATCAAACCGGCACCGTGGTTCAGATGAGATGGGTCCCACCGTCACCGTCATAATAACCCATTAAGACTTATGTCGTCCAAATCAGTGGTCACTGGTTCTCAAAGTTTTTACGTGCCAAAAGTACCCCCCCCAAAATGATATCTATTTGGCCACGCATGCACGCTTTCACTTTCACGATTTTTTTCGTGCCAAGGAACCCCATAAGGACCTCCACAATGATATGTATTTGGCCGTGCGGACCGCCCCATCGGAAAAGCTTTTGTGCCAGGAACCCGTCAGCTAGGAGAGAAGACTCCCTTTCAGAAAATGTTCAGGCACGAAAGTGGCACACCGAGAGCTTGTATATCTGCTATTGTTGAGAAGCAACAAAATCCTAATAGTTTTCGGAAACAACGTATGTTGCCATTTTGTACACATAGCCAACATCTAAAATGACACGGATGCTTTCCCGGTTCTAACGGGATAATGAAACCCAATAACTATCCACTCCTCCTCGTCCTTCTTTCAGTATAGCAGGGGTGTCGCCCTGTGAGATAACGGCCTGCTTGCTTTGAGACTGATGTGTGCACTAGCAGCACACGGATGAGATCACAGCCGGCTGAGAGCAGTGCACGTGGCACGGTGCCCGAGATTAGAATGAGTAGAAGAGCCCCACTGATGACAGGGTTTTTTTTTTTTTTTTTTTTACCAGGTTTGCTAAAGCTTGTCTATGTTCACTCTGAGGAATGTCAGCGGGCTTCCAATGCTGTCTTGCATTGAATTTGTGTGTGTGTGTGTGTGTGTGTGTGTGTGTGTGTGTGTGTGTGTGTCTTGCTCACGGACACTTTGACACAGACGTGCGGTGGGAGTGGAACCGGTGACCATCTGATTATACCAAGACAGCCTCTCTAGTCTAAAGAGTTAAGTCTTAAAAAGACAAAAGAGTGGCTGCACACACTGATAGCCAAAGAGCCGATTATTTATTAGGATGCAGAGTAAAAACCAACGTTTCGGCAGTACAACTGCCTTCTTCAGGGTATGCAGTTGTACTGCCGAAACGTTGGTTTTTACTCTGCATCCTAATAAATAATCGGCTCTTTGTCTATCAGTGTGGGCAGCCACTCTTTTGTCTTTTTAAGACTTAACTCTTTAGATGTTTCTGCCGTGAGCTGGCACCACTACTAAGACTGGTGTGCGTTTCGCATCCTCCTGCACAGCCTCTCTAGTCTACCCACATTGCACATGCAGGCTTTTTAAAGATGCAGTGCTGTGATAGTTTTCTGTCCTAAAACATGATTATCAGGTACTATGATTATATACTAGGAGAAAGAGGGTTTTTTTCAAAGAAAACGTGTACAGAAAGTGTTAAAAATGATGTTTGTATGTGGCCACACCCACCAGTTCATTAAGTATACCTGGTTTTCACCCACCTGAACTTAAGCCTCGCCCACAGCTGTGTTGTATGATAATGGGGGGAGGGGTTAGGGTCATGATGTCACAACATTTTTCGATTTGGCCTTTTGACTGAAACCAAAAATACACAGGGAAGACATATTTAAATTATCTAACCACACCTGGGGGTCTATTAAGAGTAATAGACACAAACAAAACAGAAAAGGTACAACAATCACGTCACTCCATAGGAGCCTGGTAAACATATAGGTTTCATACTGTATGCTCGTCTAATGAAAAATCCAGAACAGCATCCATCTGCACGGCGTGCATCTGTTCCAACAAAAATAAATCAGTCAAGGATTGTCTCAGAAAAGCCGACACAGCCTGCCAACATTAATTTTGTCATTCACTGTGGGGTGAATTTACTCCCTTCATTTGGCAAGCAATGAAGCAACGACAACAACAACAGCATTGTCCAAAACCTCCAACCAGCTGACAACAACATGACACCGACAGTCCTGTCGTGTTGCCTCCCATGGATCGTACACCTAGCCCAGGCAGGCCCCCCGGATTCTCCCATGGATCGTACACCTAGCCCAGGCAGGCCCCCCGGATTCTCTGCGGAAACGCTGGGTCCAATGACAGGAACCACCTGGTGGCATGCTACCACAGCCAAAGTGACACCTCGGGTGTTAGCAGGACAGGACAATAGTGCCGCGGCACTATTCTCAATCTGAGAATCAATATCCCTCAAAATCTACATCTTGCAATGGGTCTGGTCCACACAATTCACTACTCCAAGTGTACCTGTACCTGTCTAAATACTTCTTTAATGTTAACAAAGTCCACACCCATAACACCAGAGGGAGTTCAACAAACCATGTACAACCCAGATTTGGCACAAACAAGGGACTGGAACGCCCTACCAACAGTCATTAAGACATGTGAATCCCTTGACTCCTTCAAAACCGCTCTCAAAGGGAACCTACAGTATGGACGGCTGCAATTCAAAACTGTCCCCCGTGAATTCTGAATCCCCAACCCCCTTTCCCCTCACGTGTTTCCCTTTTTATAGTCTCGCGTAGCCAGACAACTATTCCACAATCTCCGAATGCTATATAGAGTCTGGGACTATAGCCCCCATGAGCTGAGTAAGGAAGCTGCCATTTCTGTTCACGAAAATATGTTTTCTATTTATATTAGGATAAATGTGCGCGACTGTAAATAAAAGACGAAACGGAAGTGGCGAGGAGGCTCCACTTCCGCTTTATCGCTTACGCATGATAGCTCTTCCGTTGACCCAGACTGTATGATGAAGCGTTTGGAAATCACGGAGGCAACAGTCTGGTAACGCGAGACTACCCTTTTTACCTCCTTGTATGATGAGTTCCTGTTTTTGGTTATATAGAAGTGTATATTTGTACGTCTCTACATGTTCTGATGAATTGAAAAGGGTGGACCCTCTTGTAAACAAGTGTAATGCTTTATGGTGTCGTCCACAGTTAACAGCTTTTGTATTGAGTTGTGCTTGAAATGTACTGTAATTCTGCAAACTGTTAATAAATACTTCAATCAATCAATCAATCAAACCCTCCTTGGATATTTTTAGAAGCAGACTAAGAACACATCTGTTCTCCCAGGCCTTTTAAATGACCTCCTTGGCTTGGAGAAACGGCTCGACACTGTTTAATGTGCTTGTTTTCTCCGCCACTGCCTTTTAATTGTATGCTCTGCTTTTTGTGTGTTTTAACCTTGATATTTTGTGCTTATGTGTTTACATTTTGTTTTGTCTCATGCTGTACAGCACTTTGGTCGGTCGTGGGCTGTTTGTAAATGTACTTTATAAATCAATTTGACTTGGCTTGACCTTTGTGTTGGAAGAATATCACATCTACTGTGGATCGCTGAGTCCCAAACACTGGGCGGGCGGGACCCATTTGAGAGTCGCATTTTCATGGATCCCTTTGGGTTTTTTTGTTACCCCATTTTTTCATGAATCCAAAACAAATTCAATCAAATTCAATTTGTGGCGCACAGCGGTGCGTTTCTGGGTCCCAGGCAAACATCACAGCGGTGCGTTTCTGGGTCCCAGGCAAACATCACAGCGGTGCGTTTCTGGGTCCCAGGCAAACATCACAGCGGTGCGTTTCTGGGTCCCAGGCAAACATCACAGCGGTGCGTTTCTGGGTCCCAGGCAAACATCTCATTTCTCTTTTGTGTGTCAAGCAAAAAAAGTTTAGGAACAACTGCCATAGATCATGCTTGGTTTTAACTTTCTTTCTTTTGTTGTTGAAAATATAAAGAATAAAAGGAGATCAAACAAAATACTAATGGTACCTAAGATATAAAAGGTGTGCGAGCATACAGCAGCAGATGTACAGTATGCTGTGCATAATAAGTTTATGAACATTAGTTGCTAGAAAAAAAACTAAAACAAAAGTCAGTGTCAGTGCGTTGTACGAGGGATTAACGTGCGTGGCGTGACGACCGCATGATCCACATGACGTGTCCTAGACTGACCCTGGTGTAACCCGCAGGTCATGATCCACATGACGTGTCCTAGACTGACCCTGGTGTAACCCGCAGGTCATGATCCACATGGCGTGTCCTAGACTGACCCTGGTGTAACCCCCCACAGGTCATGATCCACATGACGTGTCCTAGACTGACCCTGGTGTAACCCACAGGTCATGATCCCCATGACGTGCCCTAGACTGACCCTGGTGTGACCCGCAGGTCATGATCCACATGACGTGTCCTAGACTGACCCTGGTGTAACCCTCAGGTCATGATCCACATGACGTGTCCTAGACTGACCCTGGTGTGACCCGCAGGTCATGATCCACATGGCGTGTCCTAGACTGACCCTGGTGTAACCCGCAGGTCATGATCCACATGACGTGTCCTAGACTGACCCTGGTGTAACCCACAGGTCATGATCCACATGACGTGTTGTAGACTGACCCTGGTGTAACCCGCAGGTCATGATCCACATGACGTGTCCTAGACTGACCCTGGTGTAACCCACAGGTCATGATCCCCATGACGTGTCCTAGACTGACCCTGGTGTAACCCGCAGGTCATGATCCACATGACGTGTCCTAGACTGACCCTGGTGTGACCCGCAGGTCATGATCCACATGACGTGTCCTAGACTGACCCTGGTGTAACCCTCAGGTCATGATCCACATGACGTGTCCTAGACTGACCCTGGTGTAACCCCCCACAGGTCATGATCCACATTACGTGTCCTAGACTGACCCTGGTGTAACCCTCAGGTCATGATCCACATGACGTGTCCTAGACTGACCCTGGTGTAACCCCCCACAGGTCATGATCCACATTACGTGTCCTAGACTGACCCTGGTGTAACCCCCCACAGGTCATGATCCACATGACATGTCGTAGACTGACCCTGGTTTAACCCTCAGGTCATGATCCACATGACGTGTCCTAGACTGACCCTGGTGTGACCCGCAGGTCGGTCCATTAGGAAGAGCAAAGAAAATAACAATGTCATAATTACCAGCTGCAGCAAGCTCTCGTTTATGGACTGCTGTAATCAGTGTGTGTCGCGCAGCCTCTGCCTCAGCTCACAGCTCCACGTTGCAGCGTTCAGAGTATGGGGTTTTATGACGTTCAGACTATAAATGGTAATTGGTGCATTTATTATATAAATAGATTATATAATAATATCACATAGATTGTGCACACTGTCATTACATTCACCCATTCACACACACATTCACACACCGATGCCGGAGGAAACCATGCAAGGCATGCACCAACCTGCACATCGGGAGCAATTAGGGGTTCAGTGTCTTGCTCAGAGACACTTCGACACTAACGCCTACATGCAGTGGTATAGTGTCCATCTACACAGTATGTAACTATAGCCCACAGCAGTGGTTCCCAAACTTTTTCATGTCAAGGACCCCTAAATTGACACTCATTAGCCTGCGGACCCCCATTTGAAAAGATATGCCAGGGATCACCATATATAAGAGAAGATTTGTACGGCTCTAGCAGTGATTCTCAACCCGTTTAATTTCAAGGACCCCCAGTTTGACATGCATTAGTCTACGGACCCCCATTTAATGGCATTTCTATCTCTGGGACCCTCAATTTATAGTGTAAAATCAAAGTTAATTTAACTCTGAGAGTGAACCAAATGGACCAAATGGAACCTAACGGGTCCATTTGTTTCCATTCGTACACTCTCTGAGTTACAGACCCATAAGGGACAATTTGGTTCCTAACTATCATTTAGCTGGGGATCCCCTGGAACTCCCTCAAGGACCCCTAGGGGTCCCCGGACCCCACTTTGGGAACCACTAGCCTACAGGACACATGCAGTGAGTGGTATAGTGTCCATCGACTACAGTGTAGTGCAGCCTGTAGGTGTTAAATGGATACATGTGCTGCTCAGCGGGCTTACTGGGATGACACCACCTGGCATAACGACCCTGCTCCTTATCAGCCAATAGGACACTGGCAACCACATGGCCTAATGACCCTGCTCCTTATCAGCCAATAGGACACTGGCAACCACATGGCCTAACGACCCTGATCCTGAAGATTCAAGGTTCTTTATTATTTGTCTCCCGACGAAGAAATTTGTCTTAGACAAAGGGCTCGCATAAGCGTAGCGCTTATGCCCATGTCGCCGCAGAGCAGCGCCAAAAAAGATTGTCCTATTTGCAAGCCAGTCTCCTCAAATGTTAAAAACTACTGTACATTGACATTTGGCCCTTGTGCGTATGCGCACACACGCGCACGCACACGATTGTGTAATTCACAGTCAATGTATGGAAACATGATAGTGGGTAATATGCAAATAATGCTGATGACGTTTGATGTCGCGGTTTTAATGGCTTTAATGCCTTTCAATGGGTTTTTCGTGTTTTTTGTAGCACATCTGATGAATCTTTGCTGGACACATTACGCCTGGGCGTGACAGTCCTTTGAGTCTAATGGTGCGCAGTGTGTTGTGAACATGTCACATTGATAATGTATGCGGTGGCTATTATTAGGATCTGTGGGGGGGAGGGGGGGGGGGGTGCACTGTGCTGGGAAGTGACTCATTAGACTGGGGGACTGCAACTCAATGGACCATGGGGTCACTCACTTCTCATGCACGGTCGGCAAGCGTTGCTGCTCTGCACGCTCCCTTTATTTTGCACTCTCCCATAGTGCGTTGTTTGAGATAAAAGTCCTGGATGCATAAACTATATCAGGGGTGGGCAACTTTGACGATAGAGAGGGCCACTAATATATGTCCACACTCACTCCAGACTCAGGGCCACATTGTATATTACTGCCGTAGCAAGAAAAGCAGATCTACAGAAATCTGAAATCCTGAATATTTTGTGCCATTTTTTAATTGGAATCCTGAAAAGTTACATTTTTATTTAATTTCAAATGAATTTAGTTATAGTTATGTTAACTTCATGAATTCAATATGAATACATTGGACATAAAAAATACATTTTAATACTAGTAATACAATAATTATATCAATGTTCGGAATAGTAACGTGCTACGAGCTTGTTGATCTGTTATTTTTGAAAAATCGTGGAAATGTGGCACAAATCTTTGAATACATTTTATTTTCTGGTTTTTAACTCAAATCTTTGCTTCTATGGCTGTGCCTGGAACAACATATTTTCAGATGGGGGTCGGCGGCCAATTACATATATTTCTGGGGGTCCTTGACGTGAACATGAACGACTGACGTAGAAACATAGAGTTTTTCAGAAAACTGCCAGGATTTACAAGACATTTGTAGAATCGGCCTCGATGAGTTGAGGGGGTTCCAAATGGACTCTTGCAGGTCCGTAGCTCTGAGAGTGTATACAAATGGAAGCAAACGGAACCAGTGAGGGTCATTTCATTTGTACTCCCTCAGAGTTATGGGCATCTGTGAAATGAAAATGTTTTCAGAAGCACTGCACTAGCCTAGTGATTGCACTGGATGCAGTATAGATGTCTATCTGTTTATCAGTACTGTAGGAGAACTGATCAATGATAGTAGAAGACAAGTGCATCAGTACTCAGTGTATCGCTGAAGCATCACAGTTTGTCTTGGATGCAGTGATGTGGTCACGTGGTCATCCAAATCTACAGCTATTTCTCCTATACCTGCTCCTAGGCTAGTGGTTCTGGGGGAGGGGGGGGGGTCCCAAATGCTTAATGTGCAACAAGAAAGAGGCAAACAGTGTGAGAATAGCCGATCTACAAGCTCACAATGCCTTGCAGTGTGAGGAATTGTGACCTTGTAGTTTTGCTATTTCCACAATATTTATCTGTTTAACCTAATATATTAAAGTCTAACTCATGTTGATTAGGTGATGTAATGGTGTATGTAATGTAAAACAAACGGTGCAAACACACGCCATTAACAATACAGAGACAATATGACGAAATGAGGCACATTATGACGTATATTTTCCCTTCATTGTCAATGGCGTTTACACAACAAACCTTGAACTAAAGACAAACATTAAACATGCTGGCGCCCCTCAAAAAGTAGGGGACACGTGTCGCACCTTGGGGGACACCGGTCAACAACGAGGTTTAAGTGGCTAATGTAGGATTCCTACGATTAGACTGAGAGACACCGGTGAAAAACAAAACCACTTTCTCTGACGTCATCACAACACACGCCACAACAACGCTCAGAATGTAGTTGGCCCATTGCTGTGCACGTGCAGTGTTCACACTGCCAGCTACAAAGACACAGGCTACCACTCCTTTCCAATGGAAGCCAGCGACATGAAGATACAAGGCTACAGGCTACCACTCCTTTTCAATGGAGGCCAGCGACATGAAGATACAAGGCTACAGGCTACCACTCCTTTCCAATGGAAGCCAGCGACATGAAGATACAAGGCTACAGGCTACCACTCCTTTCCAATGGAAGCCAGCGACATGAAGATACAAGGCTACAGGCTACCACTCCTTTCCAATGGAAGCCAGCGACATGAAGATACAAGGCTACAGGCTACTGTTCATTTTCAATGGAAGCCAGCGACATGAAGATACAAGGCTACAGGCTACCACTCCTTTCCAATGGAAGCCAGCGACATGAAGATACAAGGCTACAGGCTACCACTCCTTTCCAATGGAAGCCAGCGACATGAAGATACAAGGCTACAGGCTACCACTCCTTTCCAATGGAAGCCAGCGACATGAAGATACAAGGCTACAGGCTACCACTCCTTTTCAATGGAAGCCACCGGCATGAAGATACATTTGATGTTTGTAGCTGCTACAAAATCTACAACATCTATAAAAACCGTAGAGCTGGTTTCAACTTCTGATACTGCTGTGAATGCAGCATTAGGACATGGTGTATTGAGACAGAGATAGAAAGAATGAAAGAATGGTATGGGATGAGGGGGGGAGGGAGGGAGGGGGGGAGGGGGAAGGGTTGGGCGGCAGTCATTAAACACTGAGCTCTTTAATGAATCTGTGCAGATCTTCACTGAACTTTTCTCATCCTTCAAACTCCTGCAGAAACACGGAAGGGTCACACATTGATGTGATGAAGAGAGAGAGACACTCAGAGAGAGAGAGAGAGAGAGAGAGAGAGAGAGAGAGAGAGAGAGAGAGAGAGAGAGAAGGAAATTAGACATCAGAGGAAAAAGCAAGGTGGTAGAAGAGAGGACCTCTTTCTCTTCCTTTGCTGTGTCAGCAACGCTGCCTCTGGGCCAACACGCACGCACGCACGCACGCACGCACGCACGCACGCACGCACGCATGCACATACGCACACACACAACATCACTGGCTGAGTAATCATAGATTATTAATATATATTACAGTGCATCATATTGTCAGAAGATGCACTTATGTTGGGATCATTTATACAGTATATGATGCATGGATGGATGGATATGGATGGAAGGAAGTTGGAAACCCCCTCCAAGAACCAGTCCGCGGGCGGGCATGTCCCAGGCTGGACCACCAGAGGAAACAGTGTTCCTAGTCCACTCTTGTATGCATGTCCCAGGCTGGACCACCAGAGGAAACAGTGTTCCTAGTCCACTCCTGTATGCATGTCCCAGGCTGGACTACCAGAGGAAACAGTGTTCCTAGTCCACTCCTGTATGCATGTCCCAGGCTGGACCACCAGAGGAAACAGTGTTCCTAGTCCACTCCTGTATGCATGTCCCAGGCTGGACCAGCAGAGGAAACAGTGTTCCTAGTCCACTCCTGTATGCATGTCCCAGGCTGGACCACCAGAGGAAACAGTGTTCCTAGTCCACTCCTGTATGCATGTCCCAGGCTGGACCACCAGAGGAAACAGTGTTCCTAGTCCACTCCTGTATGCATGTCCCAGGCTGGACCACCAGAGGAAACAGTGTTCCTAGTCCACTCCTGTATGCATGTCCCAGGCTGGACCAGCAGAGGAAACAGTGTTCCTAGTCCACTCCTGTATGCATGTCCCAGGCTGGACCACCAGAGGAAACAGTGTTCCTAGTCCACTCCTGTATGCATGTCCCAGGCTGGACCACCAGAGGAAACAGTGTTCCTAGTCCACTCCTGTATGCATGTCCCAGGCTGGACCAGCAGAGGAAACAGTGTTCCTAGTCCACTCCTGTATGCATGTCCCAGGCTGGACCACCACAGGAAACAGTGTTCCTAGTCCACTCCTGTATGCATGTCCCAGGCTGGACCACCAGAGGAAACAGTGTTCCTAGTCCACTCCTGTATGCATGTCCCAGGCTGGACCACCAGATGAAACAGTGTTCCTAGTCCACTCCTGTATGCATGTCCCAGGCTGGACCAGCAGAGGAAACACTTTTCCTAGTCCACTCCTGTATGCATGTCCCAGGCTGGACCACCAGAGGAAACACTGTTCCTAGTCCACTCCTGTATGCATGTCCCAGGCTGGACCACCAGAGGAAACAGTGTTCCTAGTCCACTCCTGTATGCATGTCCCAGGCTGGACCACCAGAGGAAACAGTGTTCCTAGTCCACTCCTGTATGCATGTCCCAGGCTGGACCACCAGAGGAAACAGTGTTCCTAGTCCACTCCTGTATGCATGTCCCAGGCTGGACCAGCAGAGGAAACAGTGTTCCTAGTCCACTCCTGTATGCATGTCCCAGGCTGGACCACCAGGAAACAGCTGTTCCTAGTCCACTCCTGTATGCATGTCCCAGGCTGGACCACCAGGAAACAGCTGTTCCTAGTCCACTCCTGTATGCATGTCCCAGGCTGGACCACCAGGAAACAGCTGTTCCTAGTCCACTCCTGTATGCATGTCCCAGGCTGGACCACCAGAGGAAACAGTGTTCCTAGTCCACTCCTGTATGCATGTCCCAGGCTGGACCACCAGAGGAAACAGTGTTCCTAGTCCACTCCTGTATGCATGTCCCAGGCTGGACCAGCAGAGGAAACAGTGTTCCTAGTCCACTCCTGTATGCATGTCCCAGGCTGGACCACCAGAGGAAACAGTGTTCCTAGTCCACTCCTGTATGCATGTCCCAGGCTGGACCACCAGAGGAAACACTGTTCCTAGTCCACTCCTGTATGCATGTCCCAGGCTGGACCAGCAGAGGAAACAGTGTTCCTAGTCCACTCCTGTATGCATGTCCCAGGCTGGACCACCAGAGGAAACAGTGTTCGTAGTCCACTCCTGTATGCATGTCCCAGGCTGGACCACCAGAGGAAACAGTGTTCCTAGTCCACTCCTGTATGCATGTCCCAGGCTGGACCACCAGAGGAAACAGTGTTCCTAGTCCACTCCTGTATGCATGTCCCAGGCTGGACCAGCAGAGGAAACAGTGTTCCTAGTCCACTCCTGTATGCATGTCCCAGGCTGGACCAGCAGAGGAAACAGTGTTCCTAGTCCACTCCTGTATGCATGTCCCAGGCTGGACCAGCAGAGGAAACAGTGTTCGTAGTCCACTCCTGTATGCATGTCCCAGGCTGGACCAGCAGAGGAAACACTGTTCCTAGTCCACTCCTGTACTGCCACCCAGTGTCATATCGTTCTCCATAGCGTGGCTGATCCCGTGGGCCCAAAATCCACTCACTATTGTTCCGACAGCGGACAGACACACACCTATAAGGCCAGGTCCCACGCCTCTCTTCCCAGTATCTGCTCACGGGAAGGACCACCAGGCAGCAGCGGCTGAGGTGAGCAGTGCCTTGTTGTATGCAGGCGTCAGGCTTGTGATGGTGTTGAAGCACACAGTCCACAGAGACAGAGGTTGCAAATGCATCTTAAATCTACACCCACTACATTAACGTCATGCTCAGGACACGGCAAGCAGCCAGGTGACACCAAGCCCCCAGAAAGGCTGGCCAGCGTTGAAGTGCTGAGCCCTGCTGGTCAGAGCTGGGACTGCAGGCGCGCCCGTGCATTTATGACGAGGAAACCCCGTGCAGCTGTGGTTTAACATTGAGCACTTCCGCATTTTTGACACCTTAATGTTGATGGCTGTCCGCCATCTATCCTTTATAACTCTATGGGTGACATGTGGAACTACAACATGACCCAGGTGTGAAGCAGCTGCAGGTGGGTGACATCACTGACACAGGGTGTGGAACTACAACATGACCCAGGTGTGAAGCAGCTGCAGGTGGGTGACATCACTGACACAGGGTGTGGAACTACAACATGACCTGTGCAGGTGTGAAGCAGCTGCAGGTGGGTGACATCACTGACACAGGGTGTGGAACTACAACATGACCCAGGTGTGAAGCAGCTGCAGGTGGGTGACATCACTGACACAGGGTGTGGAACTACAACATGACCCAGGTGTGAAGCAGCTGCAGGTGGGTGACACACTGACACAGGGTGTGGAACTACAACATGACCCAGATGTGAAGCAGCTGCAGGTGGGTGACACAGGGTGTGGAACTACAACATGACCCAGGTGTGAAGCAGCTGCAGGTGGGTGACACAGGGTGTGGAACTACAACATGACCCAGGTGTGAAGCAGCTGCAGGTGGGTGACACAGGGTGTGGAACTACAACATGACCCAGGTGTGAAGCAGCTGCAGGTGGGTGACATCACTGACACAGGGTGTGGAACTACAACATGACCCAGGTGTGAAGCAGCTGCAGGTGGGTGACATCACTGACACAGGGTGTGGAACTACAAATAAATGGTAAATGGTGCATTTATATAGCACCTTTATCCAAGGCGCTTTACATAGATTGTGCATTACATTCACCCATTCACACACACATTCATACACCGATTGCGGCGGAAGCCATGCAAGGTACCAACCAGCACATCGGGAGCAATTTGGGGTTCAGTGTCTTGCCCAAGGACACTTCGACATGTAGCCAGGAGGAGCCGGGATTCGAACCGCCGACCCATGGATCATTGGACGACCTGCTCTACCTCTTGAGCCACAGTCGCCCACTGACACAGGGTGTGGAACTATAAAACATGACCCGTGCAGGTGTGAAGCACCTTGCAGGTGACACAGACGGAGGAACTAAAACATGAACAAAGCCCTATAGAGATCGACGAGAAGTGATGATGGTTTACTTTGTTTATACTGTAGGCTATATAAAACTGTTTATACTGTAGGCTATATAAAACTGTTTATACTGTAGGCTATATAAAACTGTTTATACTGTAGGCTATATAAAACTGTTTATACGGTAGGCTATATAAAACTGTTTATACTGTAGGCTATATAAAACTGTTTATACGGTAGGCTATATAAAACTGTTTATACTGTAGGCTATATAAAACTGTTTATACTGTAGGCTATATAAAACTGTTTATACTGTAGGCTATATAAAACTGCACCGCTCAGCGTTCAGCCTCCACACACAGCTGATTGGAAGGAGACCTGGAACACACAAAAAAAAGAAAAGAAAAAAGGCTAAAAATGTTCTTTAGCCGCAGTGAGTCACTGCCTCTCCAGCTGAACCCAGATCAGATATTATCATCTCTCTGTCTGGCGGAAGACCTCTTCAACTGAACCCTGAGCAGATATTATCATCTCTCTGTCTGGCGGAAGACCTCTTATCTATATCACTTTCTGTGCAGAGGCGTATCTACAATAAGGCGAGGGCAGGCAGGCGTCCGCCTGTCCAAATCCATTTCTGGCCTGGCCAAAAATCCATGAGAAATGAGAAAAAAAGAGGACACAAACAAGACCTGAGAACTATTAAAATGGACAGCTGATTGGCCGTTGCGGTAGAGCGCGACCCTCGATCACCCATTGGAATGTAAATGCATGCCTTTCAACCTTTGTATCCCACTCGTCTGGCAGGTATATCTCTTTGAAAACCTTTAGTGCTACGATTGTGCGGAGGGAGATGAAAATGAACATATCTTGCCAAAACGTCATTCCTGGATACGCCACTGTTTCTGTGCTTTTCTTTTTTCTTCTTTTTGTAAATGAACACTCTACTTCAGTGGTTTTTAACCAGTGGTCCGCGGACCACCAGTGGTCCTTGAGGAGGTTCCAGGTGGTCCCCAGCTAAATGGAGGCTTGGTAACCAAAATGGACCCTGAGAGCTTGAACTCTTGAGAGTGTAAAATGAAACTCTCAAGAGTCTCTCCTAATGGTAATACAGCATGGATAGTGGACAAAATATTATTCAACGACAACAAAGTATTCTTATGTTTTGGGTCTGAGAGGCTAAATGTCATCAGATGGTGGTCTGTGGCTCAAATTCAGAATAAATAATGCGGGCCATGATGTGAAAATGGTTGAAAACCACTGCCCTACTTGATTGTAAGCGGCTGTAAGCGATTGTAGATCCATAGCAGATCTACAAGCTCGAAACGCGGCGCCTGTCAGCGGGGAATGTTGGGCGGGAGGAGCAGGACGAAGGAAGGCTCTACGTCCTCCCGGTGGGGGCTCCTCACTGGCAGGTGAGTCAGTAGAACAGACTGCAACTGCAGTGATGTGTGTGGGGAGGAATCAATTGGCATAATGACGACTAAAATGGGTGAGAAAAAAACATAATTGGTTACTCTAAATGAAAATACCAGATATACAAGCTTGTACATCTTTTTGAAAATCTTTTTGAAAATCTTGTGAGAAAGTGAGAATTTACTCACACTTAGAAGGCATTTGTAGAATCAGCCTCATGTAGGTCTTATAATGTGATAATTTTGTCTCTCAAGAATATCGAGACCCCCCCCACCCAACCCCACCCCACCCCTCAGAACCCATCAATACAGTTATAGCGTATTGATATAACCAAAATAATTAGCAGAGACCTCATTGAAGGTTTCCCGTGTGCAGATATACATATTGGCTCATGTTGCAGTGAATGTTTCCAGTGTGCAGATACAGATATATTGGCTCATGTTGCAGTGAATGTTTCCAGTGTGCAGATACACACAGATATATTGGCTCATGTTGCAGTGAATGTTTCCAGTGTGCAGATACACACAGATATATTGGCTCATGTTACAGCAACGTGTTGGAAAAGCCTGGAGACGGGTTGCAGGGATCAGAACTGAAAGCAGAAGAATCTGCACCGATGCGGCATCCCTCCGCCTACACACACTCTCTCTCTCTCTCTCTCGTGCACGCACACGCACACACACAAACACGCACACACCTCATCTTTGCTGGAGGATGTGTGTTTGTGAAGCAACCACTCACCATCTCTCGCTTTCTCTCTCTCTCACTGTCTCTCTCTCTCTCTCTCTCTCTCTATCTCTCTCTGTGTGTGTCTCTCTCCCATCATTCTCCGTTTCCTCTCCTTTCTCTCCCTCCCACCTTCTTTCAGTTGGATCCTTCTCCCTCAGCGCCTCTCCCACTTGCTCTCAGTCAAAATGCATTTGTGCAAACCCCTTCCACCCCCGCACACACACACACGCACACATACACCCGCACACACACACACACACACACACACACACACACACAGACAGTCAGTAGTAGCGTGATCCAGAGAGCGAGGTTATGTGCACGGAGATGCGAGAGTTGGCGGCACGGCAACACGTTTCCATGGTAACACGGGGGGAGGGGGGGGCAACGTGATGCGTTGTCAAACTGAGCAACAGAGAAACTTAAACCTCAGCAAGAAAACAACGAGTGTAGCGGTGTAGGCAATAAAGAGAAAGAGACAGTTGCACAACAAAGTTAGCACAGCTTATGTCAATGTAAATGGATGTTGCTGGAACACACACACACACACACACACACACACACACACACACACACACACACACACACACACACACACACACACACACACACACACACACACACACACACACACACACACACACACACAACCTTCAAACTTCACACTTTTTCATTTCAAGGACACCCAGTTTGTACACTCTCAGAGTTACAGAACTGTAGGGGTCCATTTGGTTCATAACTAAGCGTTTATTTGGGGACCCCCTGGCTGGAACTCCCTCTAGGACCTCCTTTGGAGAACCACTGCACGAGTCACACTCTTTTTTTTAATGCAAATTTATGTAAATACTCCTCCCCTGGCTTTCATCAAATCCATAATTGGAAAGTCCTTTTTAAAAAACTGCATTGTCCAAATTCTCCCCCCTTTTCTCCCAATGTAGTTGTTATCCCTCCTCCAAACACGGTCCGATTGCGGTCGCATCAGACTCTCCACGAGGCCGGACGCACCGCGGTGGATTCAAACCCGTACCCTCCGCAGTGGTGGTGGGCAGGTACTTCACCGCTGCGGCACCCGCACGGCTTTATAGCCGGAGCTGTGAGAGAGAGGCCGGACGGAAACGAAGCGAAGCAGCAGCTGGTCACAACTACTCTAGCAGAGAGAGAGAAAGAGCTGGTTGTGTTTCAGCGCTTGACTCATTTACTGTTTACCTGAGGCTCACTGCCCGCACGATGTTACTACCTGAGGCTCACTGCCTGCACGATGTTACGACCTGAGGCTCACTGCCTGCACGATGTTACGACCTGAGGCTCACTGCCTGCACCATGTTACGGACACAAGCTGCAGCTCATCCACTGGACAGACAGACAGACAGACAGACAGACAGACAGACAGACAGACAGACAGACAGACAGACAGACAGACAGACAGACAGACAGACAGACAGACAGACAGACAGACAGACAGACAGACAGACAGACCATAGAGCTAGAATACAACTAGAGAGCGATAGCCCCGCCCCCCGCTATTCACTTCAATGGAAGTTGCTCAGTGGCGTTTTGAAGCCACGACGAATCGACAAAGTCTTCCGGGTATAATAGTACCCCTCGAGCGTTGGTATGATTGGTCGGCTCCTATCGTAGTACCCCTCGAGCGTTGATACGATTGGTCGGCTCCTATCGTAGTACCCCTCGAGTGTTGATACGATTGGTCGGCTCCTATCGTAGTACCCCTCGCGCTGTTCTTGTGGCACCTCTACGTCACGATTCATTCATAAATGTAACCTGGGCCTGCATGGGCCTGCAGTACAACTTTTGACCAGTAGGGACAGCGGCTTCAACATTGCCCAGCCATTCTGCAGGCTTGAGACAGACAGACAGACAGACAGACAGACAGACAGACAGACAGACAGACAGACAGACAGACAGACAGACACGCTGGTACGGATACGAGCTGCAGCACAACTCATCGACTGGATGGACAGACAGACAGACAGACAGACAGACAGACAGACAGACAGACAGACAGACAGACAGACAGACAGACAGACAGACAGACAGACAGACAGACAGACAGACAGGCGAGGGTTGGACTGGTGGTGGGGGTGCAAAAGTTGCTGTGGCAAGAGAAGGGAGGATTATCCTCTCAGTCAGTTTCCTTCTGTTGTGTTCACTGATACAGTTTGCCATCAAGAGGCGGGCGGCACTGTTCACTGCCTCTCTGAGTGTGCGCTGGCGCGTGCATGCATGCGCGTAGGGGTGGGCGATATGGCAAAGGTGGTCCCTATAGGTACATGATGGAGAGTTGGTAACCAAATGGACACTTATTAGATCTCTAATAAGTGATTAACGTTGTTTTCTCTCCTATGGTAACACATCGATACAGCACAGACTTTTACAAGATAACAATATTCTACGTTTTGGGTGTGAGAGGCAAAATCTCATCAAATGGTGGTTTGTGGCACAAATACAGGATAAATAATGGACCATGACATGCAAGGGTTGAAAACCTTAAACCACCGACTTTAACCCATTCAGGCCTGACGTCGAAATTTAAAAGAAATGTTTTCTAAATCATGACAATTTTCTGAAAGATTTGAGGCACATTTTAACGATTTTTCAAAAATAGCAGACCTACAAGTTCATAGCGCGCCACTCGGTGGCGCGCTATGAGCTTGTAGATCTGCTATTTTTCAATAGCTAAATTATAACATAATGTTTAAAACACCAAAAGGGGTTCCCGCTCAAAATGGGTTAAGAGGGGGTGTTGGAGTAGGACTTATACCTGATTTATACTAACTACATTCACTATACCGCATGTGCTATGAGCTTGTAGATCTGCTATTTCAGCTAATCTGTGCACGACACCGGTGCGCAACAAGGCTACGTATAACTCAGGCTTCAGGGTGAGTGTTAAAAAGGACATTCATGAAATTGCCATCATGCGTTTTGATGTCCTCACATGTATAGTAATACACATGTGTGTGTGTGTGTGGGGGGCTAACGCAAAGGGTTGATGGAGTCAGCTGGACACTGATTGGAGTCAGAGCCATTATCTCCAGCAGATAGACCATGCTCTGGCAGCTGCTCACACACACACACACACACTCTTCTGACATCAGAAGCACACATTCATCAGCTGGCCTGTTGAGTGGGTGACCATTGACTGGGCATGATGAACAACAGCGTTCTGTGTGTGTGTGTGTGTGTGTGTGTGTGATCTCCTCAGAGGTCCATTCAGTCACACTGAGCTGTCCAAGATCACTTCAGCGCACACACACACACACACACACACACACACACACACACACACACACACACACACACACACACACACACACACACACACACACACACACACACACACACACACACACACACACACACACACACACACACACACACACACACACGGCTATCTGGTCCATGTGTTCACAGCTCTCTCTGACAATCTGACAACATGGAACTGCACCAAAATAATAACATGAAGCTGCTGACTGTCTGTTTCACTTCATTATCTTCCATGTTCATATTACTACAGTATATACACAGCTCCCTACATACCAGTACACAATATTAACCCATTTTGGGCAGGAACCCCTTTTGGTGTTTTAAATATTGTTATAATTTAGCTATTGAAAAATAGCAGATCTACAAGCTCATAGCGCGCCACCGAGTGGCGCGCTACGAGCTTGTAGGTCTGCCATTTTTGAAAAAAATGGTGAAAATATTTATTTCAGAAAACTGGAGGATTTAGAAGATTTTTTTTACATTTCGAGGTAATATGTTACTACAGCTCCCTACATACCAGTACACAATATTAAACACGTTACTACAGCTCCCTACATACCAGTACACAATATTAAACATGTTACTAGCAGCTCCCTACATACCAGTACACAATATTAAACATGTTACTACAGCTCCCTGCATACCAGTACACAATATTAAACATGTTACTACAGCTCCCTACATACCAGTACACAATATTAAACATGTTACTAGCAGCTCCCTGCATACCAGTACACAATAATAAACATGTTACTAGCAGCTCCCTGCATACCAGTACACAATATTAACATGTTACTAGCAGCTCCCTGCATACCAGTACACAATATTAACATGTTACTAGCAGCTCCCTGCATACCAGTACACAATATTAACATGTTACTAGCAGCTCCCTGCATACCAGTACACAATATTAAACATGTTACTACAGCTCCCTGCATACCAGTACACAATATTAAACATGTTACTAGCAGCTCCCTACATACCAGTACACAATATTAAACATGTTACTACAGCTCCCTACATACCAGTACACAATATTAAACATGTTACTACAGCTCCCTACATACCAGTACACAATATTAAACATGTTACTAGCAGCTCCCTACATACCAGTACAGAATATTAAACATGTTACTAGCAGCTCCCTACATACCAGTACACAATATTAAACATGTTACTACAGCTCCCTACATACCAGTACACAATATTAAACATGTTACTACAGCTCCCTACATACCAGTACACAATATTAAACATGTTACTACAGCTCCCTGCATACCAGTACACAATATTAAACATGTTACTACAGCTCCCTACATACCAGTACACAATATTAAACATGTTACTACAGCTCCCTACATACCAGTACACAATATTAAACATGTTACTACAGCTCCCTACATACCAGTACACAATATTAAACATGTTACTACAGCTCCCTGCATACCAGTACACAATATTAAACATGTTACTACAGCTCCCTACATACCAGTACACAATATTAAACATGTTACTACAGCTCCCTACATACCAGTACACAATATTAAACATGTTACTACAGCTCCCTACATACCAGTACACAATATTAAACATGTTACTACAGCTCCCTACATACCAGTACACAATATTAAACATGTTACTACAGCTCCCTACATACCAGTACACAATATTAAACATGTTACTACAGCTCCCTGCATACCAGTACACAATATTAAACATGTTACTACAGCTCCCTACATACCAGTACACAATATTAAACATGTTACTACAGCTCCCTACATACCAGTACACAATATTAAACATGTTACTACAGCTCCCTACATACCAGTACACAATATTAAACATGTTACTACAGCTCCCTGCATACCAGTACACAATATTAAACATGTTACTACAGCTCCCTACATACCAGTACACAATATTAAACATGTTACTACAGCTCCCTACATACCAGTACACAATATTAAACATGTTACTACAGCTCCCTACATACCAGTACACAATATTAAACATGTTACTACAGCTCCCTACATACCAGTACACAATATTAAACATGTTACTACAGCTCCCTACATACCAGTACACAATATTAAACATGTTACTACAGCTCCCTGCATACCAGTACACAATATTAAACATGTTACTACAGCTCCCTACATACCAGTACACAATATTAAACATGTTACTACAGCTCCCTACATACCAGTACACAATATTAAACATGTTACTACAGCTCCCTACATACCAGTACACAATATTAAACATGTTACTACAGCTCCCTACATACCAGTACACAATATTAAACATGTTACTACAGCTCCCTACATACCAGTACACAATATTAAACATGTTACTACAGCTCCCTGCATACCAGTACACAATATTAAACATGTTACTACAGCTCCCTACATACCAGTACACAATATTAAACATGTTACTACAGCTCCCTACATACCAGTACACAATATTAAACATGTTACTACAGCTCCCTACATACCAGTACACAATATTAAACATGTTACTACAGCTCCCTGCATACCAGTACACAATATTAAACATGTTACTACAGCTCCCTACATACCAGTACACAATATTAAACATGTTACTACAGCTCCCTACATACCAGTACACAATATTAAACATGTTACTACAGCTCCCTACATACCAGTACACAATATTAAACATGTTACTACAGCTCCCTACATACCAGTACACAATATTAAACATGTTACTACAGCTCCCTACATACCAGTACACAATATTAAACATGTTACTACAGCTCCCTGCATACCAGTACACAATATTAAACATGTTACTACAGCTCCCTACATACCAGTACACAATATTAAACATGTTACTACAGCTCCCTGCATACCAGTACACAATATTAAACATGTTACTACAGCTCCCTACATACCAGTACACAATATTAAACATGTTACTACAGCTCCCTGCATACCAGTACACAATATTAAACATGTTACTACAGCTCCCTACATACCAGTACACAATATTAAACATGTTACTACAGCTCCCTACATACCAGTACACAATATTAAACATGTTACTACAGCTCCCTACATACCAGTACACAATATTAAACATGTTACTACAGCTCCCTACATACCAGTACACAATATTAAACATGTTACTACAGCTCCCTACATACCAGTACACAATATTAAACATGTTACTACAGCTCCCTACATACCATTACACAATATTAAACATGTTACTACAGCTCCCTACATACCAGTACACAATATTAAACATGTTACTAGCAGCTCCCTACATACCAGTACACAATATTAAACATGTTACTACAGCTCCCTACATACCAGTACACAATATTAAACATGTTACTACAGCTCCCTACATACCAGTACACAATATTAAACATGTTACTAGCAGCTCCCTACATACCAGTACACAATATTAAACATGTTACTACAGCTCCCTGCATACCAGTACACAATATTAAACATGTTACTACAGCTCCCTACATACCAGTACACAATATTAAACATGTTACTACAGCTCCCTACATACCAGTACACAATATTAAACATGTTACTACAGCTCCCTGCATACCAGTACACAATATTAAACATGTTACTACAGCTCCCTACATACCAGTACACAATATTAAACATGTTACTAGCAGCTCCCTACATACCAGTACACAATATTAAACATGTTACTAGCAGCTCCCTACATACCAGTACACAATATTAAACATGTTACTAGCAGCTCCCTACAGCAGTACACAATATTAAACATGTTACTACAGCTCCCTACATACCAGTACACAATATTAAACATGTTACTACAGCTCCCTGCATACCAGTACACAATATTAAACATGTTACTAGCAGCTCCCTACATACCAGTACACAATATTAAACACGTTACTACAGCTCCCTACATACCAGTACACAATATTAAACATGTTACTAGCAGCTCCCTACATACCAGTACACAATATTAAACATGTTACTAGCAGCTCCCTACAGCAGTACACAATATTAAACATGTTACTACAGCTCCCTACATACCAGTACACAATATTAAACATGTTACTACAGCTCCCTACATACCAGTACACAATATTAAACATGTTACTACAGCTCCCTACATACCAGTACACAATATTAAACATGTTACTACAGCTCCCTACATACCAGTACACAATATTAAACATGTTACTAGCAGCTCCCTACATACCAGTACACAATATTAAACATGTTACTACAGCTCCCTACATACCAGTACACAATATTAAACATGTTACTAGCAGCTCCCTACATACCAGTACACAATATTAAACATGTTACTAGCAGCTCCCTACATACCAGTACACAATATTAAACATGTTACTACAGCTCCCTACATACCAGTACACAATATTAAACATGTTACTACAGCTCCCTACATACCAGTACACAATATTAAACATGTTACTAGCAGCTCCCTACATACCAGTACACAATATTAAACATGTTACTACAGCTCCCTGCATACCAGTACACAATATTAAACATGTTACTACAGCTCCCTACATACCAGTACACAATATTAAACATGTTACTACAGCTCCCTACATACCAGTACACAATATTAAACATGTTACTACAGCTCCCTGCATACCAGTACACAATATTAAACATGTTACTACAGCTCCCTACATACCAGTACACAATATTAAACATGTTACTAGCAGCTCCCTACATACCAGTACACAATATTAAACATGTTACTAGCAGCTCCCTACATACCAGTACACAATATTAAACATGTTACTAGCAGCTCCCTACAGCAGTACACAATATTAAACATGTTACTACAGCTCCCTACATACCAGTACACAATATTAAACATGTTACTACAGCTCCCTGCATACCAGTACACAATATTAAACATGTTACTAGCAGCTCCCTACATACCAGTACACAATATTAAACACGTTACTACAGCTCCCTACATACCAGTACACAATATTAAACATGTTACTAGCAGCTCCCTACATACCAGTACACAATATTAAACATGTTACTAGCAGCTCCCTACAGCAGTACACAATATTAAACATGTTACTACAGCTCCCTACATACCAGTACACAATATTAAACATGTTACTACAGCTCCCTACATACCAGTACACAATATTAAACATGTTACTACAGCTCCCTACATACCAGTACACAATATTAAACATGTTACTACAGCTCCCTACATACCAGTACACAATATTAAACATGTTACTAGCAGCTCCCTACATACCAGTACACAATATTAAACATGTTACTACAGCTCCCTACATACCAGTACACAATATTAAACATGTTACTAGCAGCTCCCTACATACCAGTACACAATATTAAACATGTTACTACAGCTCCCTGCATACCAGTACACAATATTAAACATGTTACTACAGCTCCCTGCATACCAGTACACAATATTAAACATGTTACTACAGCTCCCTACATACCAGTACACAATATTAAACATGTTACTAGCAGCTCCCTGCATACCAGTACACAATATTAAACATGTTACTAGCAGCTCCCTGCATACCAGTACACAATATTAAACATGTTACTAGCAGCTCCCTACATACCAGTACACAATATTAAACATGTTACTACAGCTCCCTGCATACCAGTACACAATATTAAACATGTTACTAGCAGCTCCCTACATACCAGTACACAATATTAAACATGTTACTAGCAGCTCCCTACATACCAGTACACAATATACATTAAACACACCACGTCGTGCATCAATTCGGTTCTCCCTACATCAGTTTGGTTCTGCTGGTGTGACAAATCTGGGCAAATCAACACGAGAGCAAATCAACAAGCCACTGATATCAGCTCTGTGCTCGACATGATAAGGACCAGGTGCACTGAATGCAAGCGCAGAATGCACGTCACCTCTGTGGGGAGGAAAACTCATATGTCCAAAACCGTTTTCTTTTCAGGATTATAATCAAAAGTAGCAGATCTACAAGCTCAAAAGTGTCGCTTTGCGCCACGTTTCGAGCTTGCTCGAATCTTCTGCTTTTGATGCCGTTTAGTGTGACGCTGTAATAATCAAGTCGGGCATTCTTTTACAAAACAAGAATATGGAGAGATAGGAGTTCAGTGTTTCGTCGTGTGTCTCCTGTGTCAGTGTGATGTCATTCAACACACACGTGGAAGCAAAGAGAGAAACATGAAGCCCATCATTCTACACCCACACACAGGCGCGTGCACGCACACACACACAGGCACGTGCGCGCACGCACACACACACACACAGGCGCGTGCACGCACATGCGCGACATGCCGCGCTAATCAACCCAACAAAAAATTGATTATATAAACCAGCTGTCCAATCAAATGTTGTCCACACTTGAGTAATCTGTCTCGCATGAAAAGTAAAAGCGACAAAGTGACAAACGAGTCCGACATCAGGCACGTCCGTCTCAGTGTCGACTCTCCACACTAAAACTAGACTAAAATGTCAGGGAGGGACTACTGGAGAAGAGATCCAGTAGAACTAAATGTCAGGGAGGGACTACTGGAGAAGAGATCCAGTAGAACTAAATGTCAGGGAGGGACTACTGGAGAAGAGATCCAGTAGAACTAAATGTCAGGGAGGGACTACTGGAGAAGAGATCCAGTAGAACTAAGAGACATATTAGACAAGTCATATTATGCTTGGTTGCATGCTGAGAATAGCAGATCTACAAGCTCACAATAAGTCAAGTCTAAAATCAGCCATTACGACACCATCAAGGATCGCCAAAATACGTTTTAGTCGACTGTAGATTTAAAACTAGACTAAAACAAAAACATTTCAGTTGACTAAAACTAAACGAAAATGGATTCAAAACGCTACTGTTGTCAACTTGTGGAACATATAGGTGTCTGTCAAGGCCATCCATATCCCGTCGTTGTCAGCCAGAGTGTACAAATGGAACCAAATGGACACCCGTACGGGTTAAATCATTAATTATAGTATCATCGGTAACACCTGTGAAGGAGGTCGGAAGAGTTATTTCCCAAATGGCGTATGTGCTCATGCAGCGCCGACAGTGTTGGCATAATTAACCCATTTTGACCTGAGATCAGATTCTACAAATGTCTTCTACATCCTGACAGTTTTCTTGAAAAAGCTATGTTTTTCTATGTCAGTCGTTCTCAAACACTTTCATGTCACTTTTCACGAATCTTCAAAAATAGCAGAGCTACAAGCTCGTAGCGCGCCACTCGGTGGCGCGCTACGAGCTTGTAGATCTGCTATTTTTCAATAGCTAAAGCATAACATAATGCTAACACCAAAAGGGGTTCCCGCCCAAAATGGGTTAAGGATGCCTGCATGGGCAAGCTGGTGGGCACCGCGGTAGGATCCGCGGTGGCGGTGGGCAAGGGATTTACCCCATCCGCCCCATCCGGGTGTCAGACCTCAGGTCTGTTTAAACCCAGCACCATCCGGGTGTCAGACCTCAGGTCTGTTTAAACCCAGCACCATCCGGGTGTCAGACCTCAGGTCTGTTTAAACCCAGCACCATCCGGGTGTCAGACCTCAGGTCTGTTTAAACCCAGCACCATCCGGGTGTCAGACCTCAGGTCTGTTTAAACCCAGCACCATCCGGGTGTCAGACCTCAGGTCTGTTTAAACCCAGCACCATCCGGGTGTCAGACCTCAGGTCTGTTTAAACCCAGCACCATCCGGGTGTCAGACCTCAGGTCTGTTTAAACCCAGCACCATCCGGGTGTCAGACCTCAGGTCTGTTTAAACCCAGCACCATCCGGGTGTCAGACCTCAGGTCTGTTTAAACCCAGCACCATCCGGGTGTCAGACCTCAGGTCTGTTTAAACCCAGCACCATCCGGGTGTCAGACCTCAGGTCTGTTTAAACCCAGCACCATCCGGGTGTCTGACCTCAGGTCTGTTTAAACCCAGGACCATCCGGGTGTCTGACCTCAGGTCTGTTTAAACCCAGCACCATCCGGGTGTCAGACCTCAGGTCTGTTTAAACCCAGCACCATCCGGGTGTCTGACCTCAGGTCTGTTTAAACCCAGCACCATCCGGGTGTCAGACCTCAGGTCTGTTTAAACCCAGCACCATCCGGGTGTCTGACCTCAGGTCTGTTTAAACCCAGCACCATCCGGGTGTCAGACCTCAGGTCTGTTTAAACCCAGCACCATCCGGGTGTCCGCTGAGGTCTGTCCCATTTAGGCCTCATGACGTCGAAATTAAATGCTGACAGTTTTCTGAAATACCTATGTTTCTTTATCAGTGGTGCTCAATATTTCATGTCAAGGACGGTAAGGACCCCAAAGATTATATGTAATTGGCCACACCGACTCGCATCTGAAAATATGTTCTTCCAGGGACCCGCCCCCAGAAGATTGGAGTTAAAAACTTTCTCTCTGAAAGAATATATTCAAAGTTTTGAGTTAAAAAGGTTCACTCTGAAAGAATATATTCAAAGTTTTGAGTTAAAAAGGTTCACTCTGAAAGAATATATTCAAAGTTTTGAGTTAAAAAGGTTCACTCTGAAAGAATATATTCAAAGTTTTGAATTAAAAAGTTTCACTCTGAAAGAATATATTCAAAGATTTGCGCCACATTTTCAAGATTTTTCAAAAATAGCAGACGTACAAGCTCGTAGCGCGGCACTCGCACTATGAGCTTGTAGATCTGCTATTTTTCAATAGCTAAAGCGTAACATAATGCTTAAAACACCAAAAGCGGTTCCTGCCCAAAATGGGTGTCCGCTGAGGTCTGTTTAAACCCAGCAGCACCAGGGGAGTCACGGCGGATACGTCCGGGTCAAACCACCAGGGGAGTCACGGCGGATACGTCCGGGTCACGGCGGATACGTCCGGGTCAAACCGAACGGAAATGAAGGGCTTAAAAACACAGCGCTGAATGTATGGAGCTGCTTTGTTGTGCCACTCGTCGTCTTTCCAGTTGTGGAGTAAAGACCTTGTTTATATACTTGGGCGCATGTGTTGACAATATGTGCAGTACACGCATGCATGATGCACGCACACACACACACACACACACACACAAACGTACTTCTCCTAACACTAGATCTGTCATCTGCACAGTGAGAAGAACACGCAAATCCCACACACACCCACCCACCAACACACTCCTCTCTGCGCGCGCGCGCGCACACACACACACACACACACACACACACACACACACACACACACACACACACACACACACACACACACACACACACACACACACACACACACACACACACACACACACACACACACACACACACACACACACACACACACACACACACACAGAGAGAGAGGGCGGGGGGAGTGCTACAGTATGGTGAAAGTATTCAGTCAGAGTGGATGAACAATAATGCACAGCGCTAATGGATTACCTTAGGGACTGCCTGGATCGACCCTATATATTGATTGATTATTGTAAATTCTCTCTCCTGCGGAGAGCATGAGCGTGTAATACAAAATGGAAGGCACTACAGTGTGCTTCAGCAGTCTGGTCAACCCTCGGGGTTGGACTGGACCAGGACATCCTGTACAGCACTGGTTCCCATGACTTTATCATGTCAAGGACCCCCAAATTTACACTAATTAGCCCCGTGGACCCCCATTTGAAGAGATATGCCATTCATAAGAGAAGATTTTTAAAAATGGTAAATGGTAAATGGTGCATTTATATAGCGCCTTTATCCAAGGCGCTTTACATAGATTGTGCATTACATTCACCCATTCACACACACATTCATACACCGATGGCAGCGGAAGCCATGCAAGGCACCAACCAGCACATCAGGAGAAATTTGGGGTTCAGTGTCTTGCCCAAGGACACTTCGACATGTAGACATGAGGAGCCGGGATTCGAACCGCCGACCCATGGATCAGTGGACGACCTGCTCTACCTACTGAGCCACAGTCGCCCATTTTTACGGCTCTAGCAGAGATTCCCAACAAGTTTAATTTCAAGGACCCCCAGTTTGATATGAATTAGGCTACAGACCCCCATTTAATGGCTTTTCTATCTCCGAGACCTCCGATTTATTGTACATTGTACGATTTATTGTACAAATGGACCCATAAGGGTCCATTTGGTTCCTAATTATCATTTAGCTGTAACTCACCCAAGGACCCCTAGGGGTCCCCGGACGCCACTTTGGGAACCAGTGCTATACGGGCATGTCAGTGACTGCTCATTGATGCTATAGTGCTGCATGATTCTTGCTCAAAATGTCAACGTCAAGTTTCAATAATTGAGATCCCGATAATTCTCACACGATTCTCCTTTTTTCCATGAAAATATTTATTGCCTTTAGTCTGTAGTTGCTGAAACATTAGCACTACATTCAAAATGTGGCACCTGGAGCCAACTAGCCTACTGTGGCTTTAAGCAGGCGACATCAAAGTGCTTGACTTAAACCATTTTGGGCGGGAACCCCTTTTGGTGTTAGCATTATGTTATGCTTTAGCTATTGAAAAATAGCAGATCTACAAGCTCGTAGCGCGCCACTCGGTGGCGCGCTACGAGCTTGTAG
The DNA here is from genome assembly GCF_951216825.1 of Electrona antarctica. NCBI lineage: Eukaryota > Metazoa > Chordata > Actinopteri > Myctophiformes > Myctophidae > Electrona > Electrona antarctica. The sequence goes on along the minus strand of NC_136799.1, from coordinate 9,390,167 downwards.
GTCTGCTATTTTTGAAAAATCAAAGAACGACTGACATAGAAACATAGCTTTTTCAGAAAACTGTCAGGGTGTAGAAGACATTTTTAGAATTCTCTATTCTTTTAGATTTTTCTTTTAATTCTTTTAGAATTCTCTATTCTCAGGTCAAAATGGGTTAAACCTCTCTTAATGGGACAATTCACCGCTGGAAGAAACTGCAGTCACTCAATGTTAGTAGTGTTTTTAGTAGATAACAGTAAAGCACCATTTGAAATATGCACCCTATGGCCAGAAGGAAATAAGTCTGTGTGTTTGACTAGGGTTTGACTGGATTGCTGAATTCCTACAATGCCCATTTGTGGCAGCGGTGGCCGAACGGATTGCGGAGCGGTCTTGATACCGGAAGGTCGCCAGTTCGAATCAGCGGTCCGACACGTTAAAATTACCACCGCTGAAGTGCCCTTGAACAAGGCATTGAACCACTACGATGAAATGTTCGATGAGCAGGGCCTGGCTGGAAACAAGTTCTTGAGCTTAGCCCAGATTAGCCTGGTTAATAAACCAGACCGAATCAGCCGTTGGCAAAACATTTTTTGCCTGCCAGCGGATTAGGGTCTGGCGAGGCTCAGTAGCACGCCTCTTTCCTCCAACCGAGAACAGGTCGGGCCAATCGGGACACGGTATGCAATATGGGCGGGCTTTGGTACAGTGACGTTCAATGCTTGAGACCTTTGACTGACAGTAGCTCTGACCAATTGCGTCAAAGAGAAAATGTTTGAACCCGCCCCCCGGGAAATGAAATCCAAGTGGAGCCAGCCCAGACTAATATACCGCGACAGTGTTGTGTGATATTAGTCTGGCTTATTAGCCAGGCTAAGCCCAGATACCCTGGGTAAATATAGTAATCATTTCATTTCATTTCCATAATGCTTTAGTGCACTTCCCCTCCTTGTGGAGAGGGGGGGGGGGGCTGCATGGAGGTGTGACTTTGTAGTTCAGGAAGGAAGTGAGACCACATTTTCCTGACAGGGTTTTGGTCAAACATATTACACGCATAAAACCCCCAGGAAAGTGTTCCTTGTGTCCTAAACATCATTAAAATAAGCTCTGGTTGTAAAAAGGGTGAAGTGTCCCTCTAAAGTCTATCTCCTGTAGCAACAACATAAGAGTAACTCACAGCCAACTATAGTGCTGCACCATTCTTGCTCAAATTTACAAAGGAGATCACAGAGCGAGGTGTCTGAATTTAGATCGCAATCTTATTTCCATTCATCGTGCATGTACCATACGTCAGTGGTTCCTAAAGTGGGGTCCGGGGACCGCCAGGGGTCCTTGAGGGGGTTCCAGGGGGTCCCCAGCTAAATGATAGTTTGTAACCAAATGGACCCTTATGGGTCTGTAACTCTGAGTGTACAAATGGAACCAAATGGACCAATCAGGGTCCATTTGTACACTCAGAGTTAAATTAACATTGATTTTAGAATATAAATTGGGGGTCCCAGAGATAGAAATGCAATTAAATGGGGGTCCGTAGACTAATGTGTGTCAAACAGGGGGTCCTTGAAATTAAATGGGTTGACAATCACTGCTAGAGCCGTAAAAATCTTCTCTAATGGGGGGGTTCCTGCAGGCATCTCTCTTCAAATGGGGGTCTGCGGGGTTAATTAGTGTCAATTTGGGGGTCCTTGACATGATAAAGTCATGGGAACCACTGCTGTACGTGATGCCAGTCCACCATGGGATGTGGTTGGTGGAACATGTGATGGTGGTGGCAACACCAAGGCATGGGGCTTCATCATTATATAATCATTATAATGCATAGAGCAAATACCCAGGCTTACTGGTCCGGGGTTCCCCAGGGCTCTATGTTAGGCCGCCTATTTTTTTTTACCTTCTATACACACCAAAGCATCAGCAGCACATAATAAACCGTGCCCATGAGCAAACCAAAACTCTGCACCGTGTGCACTGCATGGTGATTGAACTCACAACCAAAACACATGTGTGTGATGAGCTCGCACGCACGCACGCACGCACGCACGCACGCACGCACGCACGCACACACACACACTTTCTCCTTGTACATGTTTTCTTAAAAAAAAAAGGTCTTAATTCACATTCACAAAACATAATATAAAGGCAAACGTTCCAACATTACAGATCGCCCAACCATCAGAGGCAACATTATGCGCACCACGTGCACGCACACACGATGGTGTCACAGAATCCCCTCGTCATCAGACTGTGTTGTACCGCACACGTTACAGCTATGGGTTTCCCTCGGGAGAGAGGAAAAAAAGCTGGACTTTTAATCCATTGAGACCTGGAACGCATCCATGTCACGTTAGCGTTTAACCACATTAACCATTAACCCATTTTGGGGCGGGAACCCCTTTTGGTGTTTTAAACATTGTTATAATTTAGCTATTGAAAAATAGCAGATCTACAAGCTCATGAACTTGTAGGTCTGCTATTTTTGAAAAATCGTTAAAATGTGCCTCAAATCTTTCCGAAAATTGTCATGATTTAGAAAACTTTTTTTTTTTTTATTTCGACGTCAGGCCTGAAAGGGTTAATTGGCCCCCTGCATAAGCTGGCATGTGCACGGCTGCACGCGCGCGCACGCACACACACACACACACACACACACACACACACACACAGTGAAATACATGTCTCTGGATCAGAAGGCGCGGTGAAACACAGCTCATCGTTTCAAGGTTCTGCAGCAGAATCACTAAACCACAAACGCCTGGGAATGGAAATGTGGGGATCCCACATGCACGCACACACACGTGCACGTGCGCGCACACACACGCACGCAAACTTACTTCTTCTAACACTAGATCTGTCATCACAGCACAGTGAGAAGAACACGCAAATCCCACACGCACCCACCCACCAACACACTCCTCTCTGCACGCAATCTCACACACACACACACACACACACACACACACACACACACACACACACACACACACACACACACACACACACACACACACACACACACACACACACACACACACACACACACACACACACACACACACACACACACACACACACACACACACACACACACGGCGGTCAGAGACATGAACTCACCTGTCCGTCAGCAGCGTGCCAGTGACAGGCGACGTGAGGATGATTGACGGGTCACATCAAAGGCCACCCCCCCACCTCCACTCCTCTAGCGCGTCCTGCCTCGTCTCGTCCCACTTTGTTTAGCCTTTTATCCGAGCCCTTTGAACGTGTGTGTGTGTGCGTGTGCGTGCGTGTGTTTGGAGGGGGGGTGGGGGGTTAGGGGTGGGAATGGGAGGGGCTGGGGGGTTGAGGAGGGCAAAATGAACGAGGGGATGAAAAAAAAGGGGGGACGGACGTAGGGTCCGGGACGAGATGGGCGAGCGAGCCGAGAGATGCTCTGACGTCTCTCTCCTCTCCACTGCCAGAGCAGTTTGATAGCGAGCGAGACCCTGCTGCTGCTGCCACTGCAGCAGAGCTGAGCAGAGCGCAGGGAGAGAGAGAGAGGGAGAGAGAGGGGGAGAGAGAGAGGGGGAGAGAGAGAGAGAGAGAGACAGAGAGAGAGAGAGACAGAGAGAGAGAGAGAGCCAAACAGTGCATTTGCTGCTGCCTGTTCCTACAACGTGGCTGGAGCCAAAACGTGGGACCGGAGTTTGACTCCATGTGGATTGCGGATCTGTTTTGTTTCTCCTACAACACTGTACAGTGGAACAGCCAGACCGAGTATACACTAGTGAGTGACCCCCGGCCCCTCTCCAATTACAATCCTGTGCCGGAGTCATCGTCATGCTAGCCTCGGAAACCCAGATGTTTTTATTTCCTGGGAGACAAAAAAAGAGTCTGGGGGCGAGTCGTCCACTTCAATTCGGCATACAGTAGCGCAAACGTCAATCACTCTCTGCTGATTTCTGATCGTCTGCACCTTTGTTAAATTGACGCACACACACGCACACACTCTACGTTTGCCACGGACATACACAATGAGTAGACGGACACGTGAAGGGCTAGCCCTGAAAGACCATTACAGGTCTGTAACTCGTGTACAAATGGAACCAAATGGACCCTTTACGGCAGGGGTTCTCAACCCGTGGGTCGCGACCCCTCGGGGGTCGCCAAATTATTTTAGGGGGTCCCCAAATTATAAAAAAAAAAAAAAACAGATTTGTTTTTAAATTTTATTTTCACGATTTTTCAAAAATAGCAGACCTACAAGCTCGTAGCGCGCCACTCGGTGGCGCGCTATGAGCTTGTAGATCTGCTATTTTTCAATAGCTAAATTATAACAATGCTTAAAACACCAAAAGGGGTTCCCGCCCAAAATGGTTTAAGGTTATTGTAGCAGTCAATTTATATTGGGGGTCGGAAGGGGGCGGGGCGGGGGTCCCGAGACATTGCCAAAGCATTTCCGGGGGTCCCCGGCCAAAAACGTTGAGAACCCCTGCTTTACGGCTCCACTATGGCGGTTGCAAATAAAACGTTTGAGAACCACTATAGAGCGTCGCAGTCCCGCCCCCTACCATGGATCAGGAAATGAATCCCAATGCATTTTTCCCATAGACATTTCAAAAAGTATTTATTTAAAGACGGTTACGCCGCGGACAAAGCCAACTCGAGTCGTGACAACTCATGACAACACAAACAATATTTTGGACCAAACAAATAATTACAAAGAAGAAAAACAACAAAAAAAGTGTTGTAACCTGCAGTTTTTTTCTTCTTTCTAATTATTTGTTCGGCCCAAAAAATTGTGTTTGTTGTCATGATTTGTCACGACTCGAGTTGGCTTTGTCCGCGGCGTAAACGTCTTTAAATAAATACTTTCTGAAATGTCTATGAGGAAAATGAACGGAGAATCATTTCCTGGTCCATGGTAGGGGGCGGGACTGCGACGCTCTATAGTGGACTCCTAATGTGCCATAGTGTCAAAGACGTATGATCACAATAAGAACATTTATAATGGTGTGTAAAACAGAACATCTAAAATGTGACACGGACAATAAGGCTCGCACCGTCGGTACACGGTCGGACACATTTGTTGGACATGTTGATGCTCCTATGTCTCTGACACGGCTATGTCTCCTGTGTCTCTGACAGGGCTATGTCTCCTGTGTCTCTGACACGGCTATGTCCCCTGTGTCTCTGACACGGCTATGTCTCCTATGTCTCTGACACGGCTATGTCTCCTGTGTCTCTGACACGGCTATGTCTCCTGTGTCTCTGACACGGCTATGTCCCCTGTGTCTCTGACACGGCTATGTCCCCTGTGTCTCTGACACGGCTATGTCTCCTGTGTCTCTGACAGGGCTATGTCTCCTATGTCTCTGACACGGCTATGTCTCCTGTGTCTCTGACACGGCTATGTCTCCTGTGTCTCTGACACGGCTATGTCTCAGAGTGAAACCACACCTCTGTCGTTTTGCTCTCATCTCCTTTAACTTTGTAACTTGAGACCCCACACACACACACACACACACACACACACACACACACACACACACATACACATACACACACACACACAGCTTAATATCTTGAGGAAGGTACCATGGGGCGACCAAAACGTTGATCTTTTAAAATAAAATCAATGCAGGTGTTATTCGGGAATCTTGTTTAATTTGAAGGAACTCCAAATAGCTATAGCCTCTGGCTGTGGCTCCCCTGTTGTGAAATGGCTTTAAAAAGAAGCTCTAAAATTTTTTTTAGGGATGCCAGTTGCTTTAAGATAATTATAAAAATTATTACAAAACTATCTTTCTGGAGTGTTTTGGTGAAAACAAGCCACATTCAACTGCCCATAACTAAGGAAGGGATTATCGCGACGGCACCGTTTTGTTTCCCACAGACTCTACTGCGTCTTTCAAAGCAATCGCTTTTTCAAAGGTTTAGAAAAAAAATGCCCGGAATGTCTTGCAAGGGCAGCTATAGACGATGTTTTAACTCAGGCAGTCAACGTGTTAAAAGCGGTTAAACTGGCACGATTATTATTTATATTTATTCCTTTTATGATTTTCCATTGCCAGGGTAAACATTGCTTCTCGCTAGAGGTCTTCAAGTCAGCCCAAGATCTGAAAGTCCAAACCGACTCGGAGCGGGTCCGGTTCCGTTTACAAAAAGTGTTTTGTATGTTCGGAGCGGCTCCCGTATGCCTCGGACACTCGGGTAATCACTAATACCCGAGTGGACCCGGCGATTGGCTGTCCCAGCTGTCAATCACCCCCTCCCCCCACAACTTTTTTTTCTCCTCAGGCCAGTGGGAGCCTGTGTGCCTTGCGTCACGTGACTTTAGTAAAGAAGTAGACGCTATACTTACAAACAACAACAAAAGAAGTCGGGGCAGTTATGTCATATAATCTACAGCTTAATAAAAATGCTTTTTATTCAACAATACGGAATGCACGATTGCTAATACCCACCCGAGCAAAATTCTAACATCCGTGGCCCCGCGGGTAAGCACTTTATATTTGAAATCGTTTATGTAGACATTAACGTTGTAAATGTAGCACGGTGCCCAAAACAGGGTGAAGTAGTGTCTGAACTACAACAACACAGCCATGTCGCTTAAGCGCAGATTTCAGCTCTGACCGTTTTCTGGGTACTATACGTGGAATCTGTCGCTGGTTCATAGACACCATTGTGTTATTATGGTATTCCAATTCTTGCTATTAATGTGGCAAATGATTGTGTGTGTGAGTGTGAGTGAGTGAGTGAGTGAGTGAGTTAGTGAGTGAGTGAGTGAGTGAGTGAGTGAGTGAGTGAGTGAGTGAGTGTGTGTGTGTGTGTGCAGGCGAAATACCATTGCCAGCTATGGTAAGAGAAGGAAGCTTGTCTAACCATATGCTATAGCTTATAGCATATGGTTGGGGCGGGATTCAGTGAAAGGTCTACTGGTTCCCCTGGCGCTGGTGACGGTCCCCCCCACACTGGTGACGGTCCCCCCCACACTGGTGACGGTCCCCCACACACTGGTGACGGCCCCCCACACGCTGGTGACGGTCCCCCACACGCTGGTGACCTGTACAAACACCTGCAGCCTGGCCGCGGCCCTTCCCCCCGGGTGTCCTGCTGGCCGCGGCCCTTCCCCCCGGGTGTCCTGCTGGCCGCGGCCCTTCGCCCCGGGTGTCCTGCTGGCCGCGGCCCTTCGCCCCGGGTGTCCTGCTGGCCGCGGCCCTTCGCCCCGGGTGTCCTGCTGGCCGCGGCCCTTCCCCCCGGGTGTCCTGCTGGCCGCGGCCCTTCCCCCCGGGTGTCCTGCTGGCCGCGGCCCTTCGCCCCGGGTGTCCTGCTGGCCGCGGCCCTTCGCCCCGGGTGTCCTGCTGGCCGCGGCCCTTCGCCCCGGGTGTCCTGCTGGCCGCGGCCCTTCGCCCCGGGTGTCCTGCTGGCCGCGGCCCTTCGCCCCGGGTGTCCTGCTGGCCGCGGCCCTTCGCCCCGGGTGTCCTGCTGGCCGCGGCCCTTCCCCCCCGGGTGTCCTGCTGGCCGCGGCCCTTCGCCCCGGGTGTCCTGCTGGCCGCGGCCCTTCGCCCCGGGTGTCCTGCTGGCCGCGGCCCTTCCCCCCGGGTGTCCTGCTGGCCGCGGCCCTTCCCCCCGGGTGTCCTGCTGGCCGCGGCCCTTCGCCCCGGGTGTCCTGCTGGCCGCGGCCCTTCGCCCCGGGTGTCCTGCTGGCCGCGGCCCTTCGCCCCGGGTGTCCTGCTGGCCGCGGCCCTTCGCCCCGGGTGTCCTGCTGGCCGCGGCCCTTCGCCCCGGGTGTCCTGCTTGTTTGTCACTCAGGTGGAAAAAGAGGGCTTATGGCCTCTTCTTCTGTCTGTGCACAGCAAGTCACATCTCACCCAAAAGAGAAATGAATAAATCATGTCACGGGTCGTTCCCCTAAGCCGATCTAGAAGGGCATTAGCGCACGCACGCACGCACGCACGCACGCACACACACACACACACACGCATTTCAAATAGGACAGTATATGTACCAGACAAGATATCGGCTTAATACGGGTCTGTCCTTGTAACAAGGTTGCGGTCCACTGCTTTAACCATTCATTCTTTGCCACGCATGTGGTTCGCCGCCTGCCATATATTGTGGTGGCTCTCGGGTGACTTTGGTTAAACACTACAACCTGTTTCACCCGGTCGATACCGCAGCAGAGTGAAATGGTTAAACACTACAACCTGTTTCACCCGGTCGATACCGCAGCAGAGTGAAATGGTTAAACACTACAACCTGTTTCACCCGGTCGATACCGCAGCAGAGTGACATGGAATGAATAAGGGTAGAGGTAATGTAATCTATTACATACTGTACAGTACGTTCAGTGATCAATAGGAGACTAAAGGCTCATTCATAGTCTGGATTTTCGGTGGTGAGCTGACCACCGCTCCGGTGGTGAGGTGACCACCGCTCCGGTGGTGAGGTGACCACCGCTCCGGTGGTGAGGTGACCACCGCTCCGGTGGTGAGGTGACCACCGCTCCGGTGGTGAGCTGACCACCGGAGCTGAAATAAGGTTGAGCGGTGGTGAGTAAAAACAGAGAGAAGGGTTGGGGAGAGAGGTGGTTTGCTCTTCACCGCGGCTCGTGACGTCATGTTGTAGTTCGGTGGTCACCTCACCACCGAAAATCCAGACTATGAATAACGCTTCACAGTAGGAGTCTTTGAGACTCATGGGGTGTGTAATTGATAGAAAATAAGTTATTTTTTGGGTGGGTGAACTAGTCCTTTTAACCCATTTAGGACTGAGACCAGATTCTACAAAATGTCTGATAAATCATGACAGTTTTCTGGAAAAAAAACTGTTTCTATAGCAATGGTTCTCAAACGATGTCATGTAGAAATTATATGAAATTGGCCGCCGACCCCCATCTGAATTTTTTTTGTGCCAGGGACACCCTAGAAGTGCAAATATTTGAGTTAAAAACGTTCGCTGTGAAAGAATATATATTCAAAGATTTGCACCACTTTTTCACGATTTTTCAAGTGCGAAAGTATGACATAATGCTTAAAACACCAAAAGGGGTTCCCGTCCTGAATGGGTTAAGCAGTTAAGGATGAGAACCCCTTTAGAATCTGATCTCAGGTCAGAATGGGTTAAGGATGAGAACCCCTTTGGGTTTAGAATCTGATCTCAGGTCAGAATGGGTTAAGGGTGAGAACCCCTTTAGAATCTGATCTCAGGTCAGAATGGGTTAAGGATGAGAACCCCTTTCTGTGTTTTCACCCTTCAAGACGTGTACATGTCTTGCCATGTACAGCATACAGTTGGGTGCCACCGATATTGTCCCTTATCATTTGACCCATCCTCCAGTTTTCTGAAATAAATATTTTCACGATTTTTCAAAAATAGCAGACCTACAAGCTCGTAGCGCGCCACTCGGTGGCGCGCTATGAGCTTGTAGATCTGCTATTTTTCAATAGCTAAATTATAACATAATAAAACACCAAAAGGGGTTCCCGCCCAAAATGGGTTAACTGTCCTTTTGCGCAGATCACGCAAACCTCAGCAAAAAGAAAAGGACAATATCGATGGCCTCCAACTGTATAGCAGAATAACATTTCTGTCATTTTTTGAATAAACATTTGAAGTTTTTTCAGAAAACTTAGGTCAGGATTTAAGGCATTTTTTAGAATCGGCCTCCGTCCTATAAATGTCCTTCGACATTTTCATTTTACAAATCAAACCCCTTGCTTGAGAGTTGCAGTCCCGTCACGTGCTTGATCTGCACAATGTCAATTTGACCAGTGTGTGACATGGAGTGTGTGTCTGAGAGGAAATATCTGAGTCTGTTTGACAAAGCAAATCCAGGTCTAATTCAATACAGTGTCTTTATTACTGGCATCTGTGGCTCTCTAGCTTCTGGGATAATGGCTCTCCCAGTTTATCAGCTTTCTCTGATCTCATTTGCTTCTGCTCACATGTATTCTTTAGAGACAGCGCTTGTGGCTTGTTGTGCCATCGGTTGGGTGTGCGTGTGTGCGCATGTGTGTGTTTGTGTGTGTGTGCTTCTATACTTGCGAGGGCTACAATTGTCCCCACAAATATAGTAGAATATTGAGAAATACACTCACTTCTATTGAGAATTGTCCTGGTCCTCATAAGAGAAATAGTTAGGCTTTAGGAAAAAAAATGGGGTTAAGAATGGGATTAGGCTGATTAGAGTATTCTGCAGCCTAGTTGCAGCTAATTTCAGGTTTAGGTTCAATGACACAACATACGTTAAAATAGCATTCATAAAATCGGTCCTAAGATGCTGATGTCCTCACAAGTATAGTAATACAAGTGTGTGTGCGTATGTGTGTGTGTGTGTGTGTGTGTGCGTGCGTGCGTGCGTGCGTGCGTGCGTGCGTGCGTGCGTGCGTGCGTGCGTGCGTGCGTGCGTGCACATGCATGCGTCTTCGCATTTGTGTCATTGACTGATGAGGCATGCGTTGCTGCTCAAGGTGATGTCACATATACAGCTCTCATGAGAAGCCACACAGGCTTAAGCTGCATTCAGACCTGAATAAATATATTCGCCTCGGTTCGTCCCGTTTGTACCGCGGCAGGTCGCGCCGCGCCCGTTCGCACAATTCTCGTCATTGCATTGACTTTGTATGTAATCGTGGTTCAAGTCTGAACACACCTAGACTAGAGTATAGGCTCCACTGATCCACACATGGCTCCCATAGTGTAAGTAGCCTTGCCGAGCCATGGGGCAGCTTGATGTACAAGTACATGACGCTAGTATGTCGCAAGGGACTTACCCCCAATCCAACCCTTGATGCTGAGTGTCAAGCAGGGAGGCACTGGGTCCCATTGTTTAGAATCTTTGGTATGACCAAGGACAGTCTAAGAAGGACGAGACGCGAAGACCGTACGGGCGACACCATGTTGCTTTGGAAGGAAAGAAACATGCGCAGTTGAGACCAAGGAAGCTGAACGCGGAAGTGTTGGCTGCATATAGCCCATTGCGCATGTTTCTTTCCTTCCATGGAGCACCATAAGCAACATGGCGTCGCCCGTACGGTCTTCGCGTCTCGTCCTTCTTAGACTGTCCTTGGGTATGACCCGGCCGGGGATTGAACCCCGACCTCCCAGTCTCAGGGCGGACACTCTAACCACAAGGCCACTGAGCTGGTGGTCCCATAGTGTACTGAGGGGATCCTGTAGGCATCTGGAGGTGTTTGGAATGCCTACAGTACAGTTGGCCTGCAGCTGTAGCAGTGGTGTAAAGTATCTAAGAATATTTACCTCAACTTACTGTTATATACACTTTTGACTCGGATATTTTACTTTACTGGAGTATTTACAAATGTCAATACTTTTACTTCTACTCCACTACATGTCAAATATAGTCATGGCTGAAGCATGGTTGAAGATTTTATTTTTTGAGGAAGTTTTAAATTGTGATATCATCCAACATAAATATATCAGACTACATTTCTCCCAAAAGCAAATGCATGACATTTAATTAAGTCTGACCAGGATAAATCAGCCTCTGGTCATAAAAATAAATTAACAGAGAAAGAGGGGTGTGAGGGTATCAAAAGCAGAGGCATGATGGAACCCCCTCCGGTATAATTCCCAGTTGGTTACACGAATGAAAACACATCATTTTCCGGCAGTCTCCCCTCCAGCCCTAAACCCGGTCCCGGTCCCAACAGCAGGCCTCGTCTGACGGATGACACCTAGTTAGCCCCGAAGAGTAACAACGTGCTGAATATGCCACGTCGTTATGTTTACGGTTTAGGAAAACACCGCAAATGACTCTAAGCGAGGCGATTACTCGTCCAAATTAAGCAGCGTGATGGATTTTCCTGAAGGTAATAACACGCACGACTATGACAAATGTGTGTAAAGCTGCAGCCCCCCCCCCCCCCCCCCCCCCCCCCCACGCCTGCGGGAGCATAATGAAGTGGCAACACATAAACGTGCGCACACACACACGCGCACACACATACATAGTTGCAACACATTTCATGGCCAGGACTTTTCTTTTTTGTTTTTGTTTTTACTGTTATGTATGAATGATGGTTGGGCATCCATCTGATGAAAACAGCTTTCATATTTCTTTGCGGTGCTTTTGAACCTTTCAATCTCACATTTCGCCCTAACAGTTTACTGAGTGAGATTGCTACAACTGCCAAGTTTGCCTTTTATAGCGCAGTAAATTGGGTCAACAGAGAACTTTATTTCGTCTTCTGCATGGCAATCGGGCGGCGCATATGAGATTGTCGTGCTTGGTCTTGTATATGCAGAAGCCCCGGGTTTATGCCTCTTCACACGACGGTGTCTCGCAAGGAAAATAGCCGAGCTATACAAGCTGACAACTAACGCGTAGCTTCCGCGACAAGTTGTGAGCTTTTAGGTATGCTATTTCCGACGTGCGACACCGCCAGAGATAATTCCGATCAGGGGTCTCCACAGTGGATCCTCGGTCAAGACTAATACTAGGACGAAAAATGTTTGTCGACTACATTTTTCCACTGACAAAAAACAAATGAAAATGAAGCTATGATGACTAAAACTAAACTATCTTCAGCAAGTGTAAAATCAGCCATTACGACGGCATCAAGGCCCACCAAAATACGTTTTAGTCGACTAAATCAACTGTAGAGTAAGTCGACGAAAATCTGGCCTAACAGGCTAACACTCATAGCAGCTCATAGCGTGGCACCGAGTGCCACGCTACGAGCTTACAGATCTGCTATTTTTGAAAAATCGTGAAAATATGGTGAAAATCTTTGATTATATATTCTTTCAGAGTGAACTTTTTTAACTCAAATCTTTGCTTCTGGGGGGGTCCCTGGAACAACATATTTTCAGATAGGGGGGTCGGCGGCCAATTACATATAATTGTGGGGGTCCTTGACATGAAAATGTTTGAAAACGACTGACATAGAAACATGGGTTTTCCAGTAAACTGTCAGGATTTAGAAGACATTTGTAGAATCGTCCTAATTCTCCTAATTCGTCTAATTGGTTTAAAACAAAACGCCTGCGGTTTCCGAGGCTATTTCTTTTGGGGGGGGGGGGGGGGGGGGGGGGGGGACTACTCCTTGAACTTTCTCCCAAGTTTCTCCGTTTTGGAATTGGTGAAGCTATAGCTGTGCAGATCATCAGACACCGTCTGAAATGGATGGAAACATGAACGGAATATATATTTAGGATAGCGTTGCGTGGGCTGCAGCTGGAGACTGGTGCACCGCAATGACCTTTCACAATGACTCCAGGTTCAGCCTGCTTTGCATTCTAGACTGAGAGAGAGAGAGAGAGAGAGAGAGAGAGAGAGAGAGAGAGAGAGAGAGAGAGAGAGACAGAGATAGAGAGAGAGAGAGAGAGAGAGAGAGAGAGAGAGAGAGAGACAGAGAGAGAGAGAGAGAGACAGAGAGAGAGAGAGAGAGACAGAGAGAGAGAGAGAGAGAGAGAGAGAGAGAGAGACGAGAGAGAGAGAGAGAGAGAGAGAGAGAGAGAGAGAGAGAGAGAGAGAGAGTGTCACTGATCGATGACATTTGCATTATAGGCTCAGTGGAACAAATAAACAACAGAGACTGGGAACAATTACGTGACACAGGCAGAGTGCAGTCGGAGCACATACACCAAACCAGTGTTGATTTTGAAGGCAAATTCTGTTTTAGTCATAGGGCAGTATTATGCGTGTCTTAAGTACCAGGTCTAGGTACATGGGAATTGTACCGGGCTCGTACAGCTGGCAAACAAATGCTTCAATCTTTTTTGACAGTTGTCCCCTGCCTGACCACTTCATAGCCACACTGGACAGGGAGACCAAAGAACATAGTGAGATCCATGTAGTATTTGACCGACACCAGGGTGGCAAGCCCCGAGCCCCTACCACTTATGGGCCCGGGGCAACACAGCTCTACATTGAGTCCCCTGACACTGATGTCTTTGTTTTTACAATCCGACGGTACCATCAGCTGTGCAAGGACATCTATTTCATCACCGGTGTGGGGAACAAAAAACGTATCATCGCTGGAGCCAGTAGTGTAGGCACTTGGTAAAACGACGACTTCAGCCTTACCAGGGTTCCATGGCGTCTCTGGAGCTGACCAGACAGGCCATTTTGCTGGCAAGGGAATTTAACCTGTTGGCCAGGCCTAAACAGGTGTGGAGGTGGTATCTGCAGTTGCTATATACTCTATGAGCTACAAAAAGGCTCAGTTCTGACGCAGCACATACCTAACCCACAGATGCCACCAGCAACTGAATATGGATGGGACGCTGAGGGAGCTCAACTGGTGCCAGTCACAACACAGGATACCCATGCCCCAGCCACCATTACCCAACTGATCAAATGTGTCTGCAGTGCATGTCATATTGTTCTTGTCAATCTCAAATTTTTAACTGCTCTGAGATGTGCATGTGTAGGGCAGATGATAGAGGTGTGTGGTAATGTAAACAAGGCACATCTGTTGGGGATTGACGCTGTCGACGACGAAGATGAAGGCCCTTCGATTAAATGTGTTTTCAAAACTTTCTGTAAATATTAGAATAAACAATCTGATAATTCTGTGACCATTTCCCATATTGTTCTTTATTGCGACCACAGGTCGCATTTACTAGGCTATGAAATTATGCATTTCTCGTCAGTTGTTTGGTCATGCCTCGTGACATCACGTGACATCATCAGGGATGGAGATCCCTGATGTCATCAATATTGGCAAGCAACTGTACATCTGACCTCAAACCTCAAACCCTTAGATCTCCATATATGGAGCTGACCTGTTCTGACATTCCGGACATTATGTTGATCCTTCCCCATACATCCTTCCTCTTTGATGTCTCCCTTTTGACTGATACCTGTCCATTTAAACTCTAGACGGGTGCAGTACTTACTACTTAGTTTAGACAGTACTTGGTTTAGACCAGTCATTAGTCCTACAACTACAACCTATCTCAAACCCTCACCCTAACCCTAACCTCCCACGGGGCAGCACACCTAAACCTAACCTTAACCCATGTCTAACCAATGACTAGGGTTGGGATTTGTTAGGATTTTAATGGTTACTTACCGGATCCCTCTTAGCGGTTCCGGTTCCTAACGGTTCCCTTAACGGTTCCTAATATTATCTTTTTCCCCTTTTTTTCTGACATATATTATGCTTATATTATAACTAACCTAACCAAGTACTTAATAAACACAAATTCAATTATTGTATTTGCACTTTACAATTATGAGGTATATTAGGTATATTAAATATACAGTACACATTGCAATAATAGTGTGGTGACAAATGTTGTGTCTTTAATGTTCAGATTAATGTAATATTAAGGACCCCAGTTACCCTAATGGAAACAAGCCAGTGCTTTCTTGGGTTATAAAATCCTCTTAGCAGACCTTGTATTGAACTGTAGGCTACGTTCCTGTGCTTTTTCTGCAAACTGTTTATAAAGTAATCAATGTATGGAGGTATATGCACCTAAAGGCTGGGCTCTCAACAGTTGCACGATTAATTTAGAGCCAAATCAAAAGCAGTTGAGTTGCTTATAAGTTGTAAAAATAAGTGCAGACAAATTCATTTTTATTTAATTCATGGCTCTATAGTTGATTGATTTTGAGATGTTTCCTCAATGTGGATGTGGTGCAACTGGTGCAAGTTGCAACAACCTTTGCAGGAAACTATGGCATCGCATTTATTGCACTTTGCGTGGTCAGCCTCAGACTCCTTTTACACGGCGACCATCTCCAGATAAAACGGCAAAGTCCCGTTGCGTTCTCAGTTTTTATTGACCCTTTACACGAGAACGCACACTTTATGAAAACGCTATAATATCGCTAGGTGGCGGTAACGGGCTGCCAAATAGACCAGTCACCCACGTTATGTACAAGAAGAAGAGAGTTTCATTGTTCCCCGTGTCAATCACACTACAACACACACTACAAGTACACACTTCAACCCCCACTTTTCAATGACTTACATAGCTTGCTGTGTTAGGTGTTAGACTACGAGACCATTGTCCCCATTGGCCGTGAGTTCAAGCCTCACAGAGGACAGTTTTTCGCGATTTTTGCGGTCACTTTATTTTCTCACATATTAAAAACGCTACCAGATTAAAGTTAGGAATAAATAATACTGAGGTAAATGTTAATTAATAGGGGAGGGTGATTCCTTTTTGTTTAATCACCTGGGGAGTAGGGAGGGTGATGGTGGTGACAGACAGCCCAGAGCATGCAGGCAGAGCGCGCCACGGGATGGTTATATCTTTTATAATACATTAGGCTACATAAACGCTGCTGCCACGGCTGCCACCTATCACAATTAAGGCATTTTATTTACATCATGGTTTTACATTCACCATCGCTGATGAGCAGCGCTTTGTAGGCGAGGAGGGAGGCTTGTTCAGGAACTCCATTATATCATAATTATGCATCAATGTAATAATATATGCGCTGCGAGCCAACGTGAGCCATGATGTCATAAGTTCTGCGGATTCACCGTTTTGCCTGTTTACACGGAGAAGGTATAAAACGGCGTTCTCAAAGATTTCCACTCTGGGAGGTGGTTTCACTTTGATGCGTTTTCACCTCCTGAGAACACCCTTCTCGTCTAAAAGGACCCCAGCAAACGATATTTTATTTTTCCGTTTCTTATGAACACCATCCTCGTCTAAAAGCCACCTCAGAGTCATTTCCCTCTCTGTTAACCACACTCGCTCCGCGGCGGTGAACGCTCGCTGAATGCACATAACAGTGGTATCCGCCCCACTCACTCACTCATCGCAAAGTGCAATAAATGTGATGCCATAGTTTCCTGCAAAGGGTGTTGCAACTTGCACCAGTTGCACCACGTCCACATTGAGGAAACATCTCAAAATCAATACGCCTACACGAGTCACAAGATTAATCTACTCACTCAGTAGTAGACGTCACCCCAGTAACTTGGCTCTGCATGCATGCATGCACAGACACAGCGGAGCTAAATGACGACTGATGAGAACCGTTTGGGGAACCATTAATAATAAAACGATGGAACTGGCTCCGGATCCGCAATGTCGGAACCGGGTCTGAAATGGACCCGGTTCCGAATCCCAACCCTACCAATGACTAGTCTAAACTAAGTATGCACCCCCTCTAGACAGAGTTCTCAACAGGCCCGAAAATTAAGGTCCGGCCCAACCTGGGCCCTCATCAGACCCTGTACACTCAAGACACTGCCACCCTTAGATCTCTATATATGGAGCTGACCTGTTCTGACATTCCATATGTTGATCTGACCTCATCAAACCCTGTACACTCAAGACACGCTCCATATATGGCCAGTACATAATTCACTCCATATGTTGATCTGACCCCCCCCATGCCAAAGCACCAGCGCTTGCCCAGCAGTCTGCCATCACCCAGGTGGATATGTTGATCTGATCCCCCCCCATTCCAAAGCAACAGCGCTCGCCATGCAGCCCTTATAGTGCGAGGTCGCTTCTCGCCCTCAGGCGTCTTACTGGATTTATATGAGGGATATATATATATATATATATGCAAATTACACTAATAAGGAGGTTGCATATCCTAGCATGCAAACAGACTTACACTGTCTATAAGATCATGAGTATTAATTAACTTAAAGCAAAGAAATATAGCTATTTCTGGTTTTGGTGTGATTATTACATAATTATTATTAGACAAAAGGTTGCATGATTTATTTATAAGATGATAATAATTCCTGGAGTTATAAACATACACTTAGAGTCTGTGGGAAGCTTTCAAAGTTGACTAAAAGTAAAACATGCAGCAATTTGCTGATGTTCACCTCGTTTTTGCATAATTTATGGCAATTATGCTAATTAGGAAAGGTTGTATGACTTCACAATGGTAACAGATGAGTTCCTGGACATCACAAACATGGACTTAAACTCTTAGATCACCTTTATAAGTTACCTAGAAGCAAAGTTATTGCCATTTCCGTTTTTGACAATGTATTAACTAATTATGCTAATTGCACATGCTAAACTCAACAGAAAAAATTGGAGACATGTTTTTTTGGCATTCTGGTAACCCCAAGAATCAAGATATACCCGTCTCCAAAAATTAACATTCCAAAATCACGGGCATCAGAATCTGATTGATAGGCTCCCCTACTATATTGGCAGGATGGCTACAAAGTAGAGGTCTCCACTGACACCCCCTCTTGGGTTGCCATTGAAAAGAAGGATATTAAAACTTCTTCTCTCCCAGCACTCCTTTGTTCAGCCCCTAGAACCCCCACTCATACCAACACAGATAACTTTGTTATTTTGAACAGTCTCAAAATCTGGCAACAAATAAAAAAGTATAGTAAACTACCAGACACATCCATATACACTCCAATATACAACAACCATGCATTTCCCCCATCCCTCTCAGATGTGTCTTTCAACAGTTGGAGACTCAAAGGTATAATCACTTTACAAGACCTGTACATTGACAACCACTTTGCCTCATTTATACAGTTACAAAATAAATTCTCTCTCCCCACAACCCATTTTTTTTTTAGATATCTACAAGTACGGAACTATGCTCGCCAATCTATCCCCAATTTTGAGTTTCTTCCTGAAGACAATTTATTGTACAAACATTTATTGTGTCCACCTGGGTCAAAACAATTAATTTCTAAAGTGATAAATACACTCTCTGAACAAATCAACTTTGAGACACATTCTTTGAAAAATGCTTGGGAGGAAGAACTAGGAATGCAGATTGGGGATGATGTCTGGGAGGAGGGTCTTCGTAGAATTCGGTCTTGTTCTGTTAACACTCGACATCAATTAATACAATTTAAAGTTATGCATAGACTCCATTACTCAAAAACAAAATTACACAGGATATTTCCAACTACCTCCCCACTATGTGATCGTTGCGGAATGGCAGAAGGTACCCTGACCCACCTCTTCTGGACATGCCCAAAATTGTATACATTTTGGTGTGATATATTTAAATGGTTTTCAGATGTTTATGGTTGTGTGTTTGAACCTGACCCAGAGACCGCACTTTTTGGTTCTTCTCAAATACTGTCAAATCACAATGTTTCTGTACAAAATACAATGATGTATGGTATGGTAATTGCAAAAAAAGTGATTCTAAGACTCTGGAAATCAGATGAAGTACCTCATTTCAAGACCTTGTTAACAGAACTTACTTGTATACTACATATGGAGAAAATTCGTTATGAAAATATTAAAACACACAGAAAGCCTACTTTCCTTAGTGGACGCACTCTGAGCCCCCCACCACACATATAAATGGTACTTTTTGGCCAGAAAGGGATTTTTTTTCACCGGAGGAAAAATATTCTCTATGAGGCTTTTCTCTGGGCGCTGCATTGGAGTAACTAAAAGTATTTTTTTCCCAGTGGAAACAAAATCCCTTTTTGGCCAAAAAGTACCGTTTATACGTGTGGTGGGGGGCTCAGAGTGCGTCCACAAAGGAAAGTAGGCTTTCTATTGACACAACCCGTCTTTGTATTGGTGAGTAGGTCAAACGTTTGTGAGATTTCCACTAAAGAGGAGAGGCTGGTCTGATTTCGATTTGAGATTTAAAACCGAAAGTCCCATAGCCTTATACTGCAGGGCAGAATCGTAGAAGCAGTAGAAGGCTATGGACCAGAGCTACCTGTAGACATGACTGAAAATAGCAGAACTCCAAGCTCAAAAGGTGTCGCAGCACAACGCGTTGTGATCTTGTAGAACTGTGATTTTCAGCATGCAACCAAGCATACAATGACTTGTCTTTCAGTTCTGCTAGAGATCTCTTCTCCACTAAGTCCCTCCCTGACATTTGAGTGTAGTTTTTATTTGTTCTTAGTTTTAGTCATCATAGCTTAGTTTTTAGTTTTAGTTAGTGAAAAAAGGTAGTCGACGAACTCGACATGAAACCCCTCTTAGCTACCGGCGTTGGGGTTAATACATGCGGAAGAATTATGTTTGAATGGTTGGCTCACTTGAAGGTCAATTCCCAGCGCAAGACAACAAAAAGAGTGTGCATGGTTTTCCATTTAAGAATGCTTAAGGAATATGAACAAGTTGGCAAAGCCAAAAGTAACCGGCTGTGAAATTAAATTAAAAGGTGTGTCTTTCATCGCTGAATTTTTTAGGGCTGCTATCCCCTGCTTTTAGTGTATGTTTAATAAACTTTGTCCTACACAAACATTAAATTCCCATTGACAATGAATGGAGAATTTTACGTCATAGTGTCTGAGCAAATAGGCATAGTGTCTATTTTACGTGATGATGATGTACGATGAAAAGAGCGCCCCTCACGTCACACGGGTGTGATTTTTTAAATAAATAAATACATTAAATAAATACATTAGCTACAAAAAGGCAGCTTTCTGTCTATTTGGATACAGAACAGATAGTTTTGGGTAGACTCGTCAAAACGTTTCATTATTCGTATATATTTCCAGTGGGGGGAAAAGTACTCAATTTTATTACCTAAAATAGTATCAATACAGCAATGTAGAAATACTCAGTATTAAGTAAAGTCGAGAATTCAAAATGTACTGTACTTGAATAAAAGTACAAATTTAACCCATTTTGGGCGGGAACCCCTTTTGATGTTAGCATTATGTTATGCTTTAGCTATTGAAAAATAGCAGATCTACAAGCTCACTACGAGCTTGTAGGTCTGCTATTTTTGAAAAATTGTGAAAATGTTTATTTCAGAAAACTGGAGGATTTAGAATTTTTTATTTTTATTTTGAGGTCAGGCCTAAATGGGTTAAGGTATTGGTATCAAAATACTACATAGAGCAGAGGTTCTGGGCCTTTATGCCGTCATAATGGCTGATTAGACCTGTAGAACCTCTCTCTACCAATTCTACTATGTTAATTTAGGCTGGTAACGCACCATAAGTCAGAGAGCAGTGGTCACAAAGTTTTCATGTGACATGTGCCACTGGTACGCGAGAAGGGAATCTCAAGTTTTCCCGTCGTATTTTCAAATCCATTTGAAAACACGACTGAGAAAAAAAAGAGAGGACAAACACAGGCAGCGGATTGCCGTTGCGCGTTGAGCACGACCCACAATCACCCATTGGAATGCAAATGCATGCCTTTCCCTTTCAGGCAGCCTTTGTATCATACTCGTCTGGCAGGTATATCTCTTTGAAAACCTTTTGTGCTTACTGTGCTTCTGATTGTGCGGGGGGGGGGGGGGGGGGGGGGGGGGGGGGACACATCTTGCTGCCAAAATTTTAATTCCTAGAAACTGTTTCCCGTCCTTCACAAGGTCGGGAAACTGTTTGGAAAATAAGCTGTGAAAAGTTGACTCTTCTCCTCCTTGGTATCTTCACCCGTTCATGTGTGTGCTCAGTCGCGGAACAGCAGCTTCAGCCTATGTTATCACCATCGCGCTAATGAAACAAAACGCTACAACGGTGACGGTACAGGATTATTATTTTAAGTATCAGAAGTTGATGTTACCCAGGTAAAGTAGGCTAATGCGTCACTCTGAATGTTTAACGTTTTCCACATGTCCAAAAGTAATCTATGAAAAATACTTGATAGAAAAAAAAGATTGTTGATATAACGCCATTTAGGTCAATGAACATTATGTTGTGATATAATAATATAGCAGCGGGTAGACCTTAAGGGCCAGTCAACTGTCATCCGTGAGAGCGTGTTTTGGTAAGATGACGCGTGACGCAGTCCGCTTACTGTATACAAGAAGTGAACGGCAGTGTGCATGCGCACAACCGGTCTGGTAAGGAACAGCCAAGCAAAAAAACAAAAAACAAAACAAATCAGCGATCTGGTTTGATATCAATAATAAAGCTTATCTGACTTAACGTTCCGTCACGAGCAGTTCATTTGCTAAATACAGTACAGTACTTAGCAAAGTGAATGCACTTAGTTACTTTCCACCGCTGTGAGTCACGTCCGACCTTCAAGTCGTTCCATGTAGTTTGTTCCATAGTGGCACTTTGGGTCCACTTTGAATTGCATGCAAAAACGGTGATAGAATATCCCACGTATACACCACATGTGCGTACATGCTGAATGACATTGCTCTGGCGGGATGGATCGCGCACGCCGCACGGTACGTCGGGGTCGTAAACACACACATTATATGGCACGATGCCATTACCCAGGAGACAGTGCAGCTGTCTTATCTGCGAGCAGCATACTTTGGAATAATCATATTCCCACGCAGCAGTGCTGGGGAACAGTTCTGAACTCCATGAACACCCCAGAGAGAGGAGCTAATGTTTACAGTGCATGCACAGCAAACGTGTACATTAAAAAAGACTATACTCTATATACAGTACTAACCCAGATGGTGCACTACTGTATAGACAACTGACAGCGCAGTGCGTCTGCAAACTCTGCAAAACCCTCAGTTTTGATGAATTACTGACACCAGACTCAACAACATGACCGAACAGACTGACCATTCTGACAAGTTACTGACCAGACTTAACAACATGACCGAACAGACTGAACATTCTGACAAGTAACTGACCAGACTTAACAACATGACCGAACAGACTGAACATTCTGACAAGTAACTGACCAGACTTGACTGAACATGACTGAACAGACTGACCATTCTGACAAGTTACTGACCAGACTTGACTGAACATGACTGAACAGACTGACCATTCTGACAAGTTACTGACCAGACTTAACAACATGACCGAACAGACTGACCATTCTGACAAGTTACTGACCAGACTCAACAACATGACTGAACAAACTGACCATTCTGACAAGTTACTGACCAGACTTAACAACATGACCGAACAGACTGACCATTCTGACAAGTTACTGACCAGACTTAACAACATGACTGAACAGACTGACCATTCTGACAAGTTACTGACCAGACTTAACAACATGACTGAACAGACTGACCATTCTGACAAGTTACTGACCAGACTTAACAACATGACTGAACAGACTGACCATTCTGACAAGTTACTGACCAGACTTAACAACATGACTGAACAGACTGACCATTGACAAGTTACTGACCAGACTTAACAACATGACTAAACAGACTGACCATTCTGACAAGTTACTAACCAGACTTAACAACATGACTGAACAGACTGACCATTCTGACAAGTTACTGACCAGACTTAACAACATGACCGAACAGACTGACCATTCTGACAAGTTACTGACCAGACTTGACTTAACATGACTGACAATAAATAACAGAGCAGTTGTGATAAGTTACTGACCGACCGTTACTGACAGACTTAACGACATGACTGAACTGAAGAGGATTCTTTGTGGTCAGTGATATATCACTGTCTAACATTATATTTTGTTGTTAGAATCCCATGGATTTACATTTGGTGGTGGTGTGTGTTATTACATGATGTGATAACATGTGATGACAATCTGGCTGTATGCCAGATTGGCTGGCATACAGCCAGACAATCTGACCTGATGACCATCAAGAGCACAGAAAAGTGTATGTGTGCGTGTGCGGGTGTGCGTGCGTGTGTGTCCTGTATCTGTTGTCTATTTCAGGGGTTCTCAACCCGTGGGTCGCGACCCCTCGGGGGGTCGCCAAATTATTTTAGGGGGTCCCCAAATTATTTTCAAAAAAAGAAAAAAAAAAAGATTTTTTTTTAAATTTTATTTTCACGATTTTTCAAAAATAGCAGACCTACAAGCTCGTAGCGCGCCACTCGGTGGCGCGCTATGAGCTTGTAGATCTGCTATTTTTCAATAGCTAAATTATAACAATGCTTAAAACACCAAAAGGGGTTCCCGCCCAAAATGGTTTAAGGTTATTGTAGCAGTCAATTTATATTGGGGGTCGGGAGGGGGTCCCGAGACATTGCCAAAGCATTTCCGGGGGTCCCCGGCCAAAAACGTTGAGAACCCCTGGTCTATTTCGTTATCCAGCCAATGTAATATCAATAATATAATTTGAAGTAATGATTCAAAAGCAAAACATTCAGAGAAAAACATTATTGTGAATGTATTGTAATGTAAGGCCCAGGTGAGCCTAATGACGCGGGTGGAGGAGAAGACTGTGTGGATTTTTTCTGCCAGAAATAGAGAACATTTCTGGCACTGGCAGAGGGTCAATAATAAGAGAGAATCATCAGTTTGAAGTAGAACGATTCGATTCTATGTACAGGAATTTGTGTGTTCCAACTTCCAGGTGTGAATGTTTCATGTTATGTTGCGTCCTACTGTACATTAACTGGTGGTATGAAGGAATGAATTGGCAATTGTAGCGGTGTTTTGATTCCTTAGAATCTGTGTAGTAAGCATGGTATTACCGGTAAATCTTTAGGTTATTTATAGTGGAAACCTTTGTGTAAAGGCCAGTCCACACCAATGTTCCACAACACAACAGGTTTCCACAAACAAAGGCACTGGATTGCAAATGGTCGGTCCAGACCGCTGCAATATCTTGCGACTGGTTGCAAGTTGCAAGTAGTTGCATCGGTGCGGACTGGCCTCAACATCTTCCATGAAACACACCTTGTGTAGTCAATATAATGTTGCCACTGACAGTATTAGATGTTTTTATTTATTTGTATCTATTTATTTTCCTGAAAAATATATTGTCTGAACTGTACAAGTTTAGAAAAGTAAGGCGGAGCCGTTGAGGGCTTTACAAACAAACACTATTAGAAGCTTAATTAAAATGTAATATAAAAAGAACAGGGAGCCAGTGGAGTGGCCACGGCGTGTGTGAAGATGGGTCAGTTTCTCAGAGGAGGGGTCCTCTTGATGGTCGTGAGGATATACTGTGACTATACTTTCCCCCATGTTGTGGATGGTTTGTCAGCATGACCCTGCATAATATCGTCGCTACATTGTGTCTGTGTCATCAACACATGTTGAACTTTTCTGGTAAACATCGTTCAACCACTCGCCCAGCAGTCTAAAAACTTCTTTAGGGGTAGTTTTCATTCATGGGAATCCCTCCAGAGTGGATCACCATACTGTATTATGCTTTACTAGAAAAGTAGAAAACAAATCAATTCAACTAGAAAACTCAACTCAACTCAACTAGAAAACTCAACTCAACTCAAATCAAAATGTCAGAAGACATCTACACCATTCCAGAGCCCACCGACGACATTTATGAAATGTCTGACCCCGGGAGCACAGCACAGCGCGGAGGTAAACTACTACTACCAGTAAGACGCCCTGAGGGTAAGAACAACACCGCTTCTTAATATGGCACAGTTAAGAAGCAGGAGTTAAACTATTATAATCTGGTGGCCGTGAGGTCAGATCAGATGTAGAGTTGCTGGCCGACTCCATATATGCAGATCTAGGTGATGATCCAGTCTTCTCCATGACACACGCCATATATGGAGCGTGTCTTGAGTTTATTCACCTGCAATCAAATTACAGTAACAACGCAATACATGTGCTCTGCCTCAATGTATAAAATAATATTGAAAATGTGTTTATTTCCAGGATTTAAGAAGAATGTCTTCAAAGTTGCTGCAGTGTGCCTTCTCCTATTGGCTGGCATCATTGTCTTGGCCATACTCTGTAAGAATCATTTAACGCTACTGTATCTCCATGTCTCATATTTGAGTCAGGAATAGTGTTGATTGATTGATTGATTAAATACTTTATTAGCACAATCCATGCCATTCTCGAGATATCTCGTGGAAAGCTATTCAATCCATATATGTCCATGTCTCATATGAGGGCTATGGGCAGTTCATAAACCCGTCCACCAGTGACATCATCGTTAGGCAGATTTCACACACACACACACACACACACACACACACACACACACACACACACACACACACACACACACACACACACACACACACACACACACACACACACACACACACACACACACACACACACACACACACACACACACACACACACACACACACACACACACACACACACACACACACAGTTCTGCATCAGCCTGACCTGGCACAGCTGAGCGGCCAGCCCCAAACTTACAAACATCCCGCCGCTCTCTCAGTCCTGCTCTGGCCTCTCATCACGACGGTTGGGCTACGTGCTGGCGGTAAGGCTGACTCTCTCACATTTCCTCCTCATTTGCCCGTTCTAAAAAAGGCTTTTAAGTAACACCTGTCTCTCTCTCACTCACCACAGGCACATGCACGGGGCATCATATACAAGGATGCGCTTCCCCAAAGCGCTGTGAATGGAGCGCTAAAAGATTGATTTGAATTACTGTGAGAACGATGGCTTCCATTATCGCATTGCAACTTTTAGCTTGGATTCCCCATCGATGATGGTGGACGGGATTCTGAACTGCCGCTCTGAGTGTGACCCCATGACCTTTATAAATGTCTGTCACTCACTCACCACGCCCAACGTGTGACCCCATGACCTTTATAAATGTCTGTCACTCACTCACCACGCCCAACGTGTGACCCCATGACCTTTATAAATGTCTGTCACTCACTCACCACGCCCAACGTGTGACCCCATGACCTTTATAAATGTCTGTCACTCACTCACCACGCCCAACCTTCCATGTTGTTGACTGCTCTTCACGCCAGTTCACCTGTTTCCCCAAAATATAACTATCAGCACAACGTTGAATGTAAAACTCAACAGTTTGTTGATTCTCCTTCTTACAGATGGTGCATCGATTAAAGACAAAAACATCCTGCAGTCCAGACTCAACAACATGAATGAACAGACCGACCATTCTGACAAGTTGCTGACCAGACTTAACGACATGACTGATCAGAGAGACCAGTTGCAGACCAGACTTAACGACATGACTGATCAGAGAGACCAGTTGCAGACCAGACTCAACAACATGACTGAACAGACTGACAGACATTCTGACAAGTTGCTGACCAGACTTAACGACATGACTGATCAGAGAGACCAGTTGGAGACCAGACTTAACGACATGACTGATCAGAGAGACCAGTTGCAGACCAGACTTAACGACATGACTGATCAGAGAGACCAGTTGCAGACCAGACTTAACGACATGACTGATCAGAGAGACCAGTTGCAGACCAGACTTAACGACATGACTGATCAGAGAGACCAGTTGCAGACCAGACTTAACAACATGACTGATCAGAGAGACCAGTTGCAGACCAGACTTAACGACATGACTGATCAGAGAGACCAGTTGCAGACCAGACTTAACGACATGACTGATCAGAGAGACCAGTTGCAGACCAGACTTAACAACATGACTGGACAGAGAGCCCAGTTGCAGACCAGACTTAACAACATGACTGATCAGAGAGACCAGTTGCAGACCAGACTTAACAACATGACTGATCAGAGAGCCCAGTTGCAGACCAGACTTAATGACATGACTGATCAGAGAGCCCAGTTGCAGACCAGAATTAATGACATGACTGGACAGAAAGGCTGCATGACTGCACTGAAGAAGAGTGTTTGTGGTCAGTGAAACATCACAGTTTTTCTTCATTCTTATATCATGTTGCTCATCATTTTGTCATTATAAACAGTGACAGACATTATATGTTGTTGTTGTTAGAATCCCATGGATTTACATTTGATGGTGGTGTTTGTTATTACATCTCTACTGAGAAGAAAACCTGGGATGACAGCAGAGCCTACTGTAGAGCCAGACAATCTGACCTGATGACCATAAAGAGCAGAGAAAAGCAGGTACAGTGTGTGTGTGTGTGTGTGTGTGTGTGTGTGCGTGCGTGCGTGCGTGCGTGCGTGCATGCGTGCGTGCGTGCGTGCGTGCATGCGTGCGTGCGTGCGTGCGTGCAGTTGTTCCCAAACATATCAAAAGAGAGGTTAGATGTTTGCCTGGGACCCAAGTTGCTGCTTTTCTGTCCAGGACTTTGTTGGCCGAGTCATTGGCACACACAACTTTGTGTGGATTGGATTGACCGACAGAGTGAGAGAGAGAGTCTGGAAGTGGGCGGATGGAACACCACTGACCACATCAACGTGAGACTTTACCCTAATTATTCTACTCTTCATTTAAAGAAAACATTTAAATTATATTTCATATTTTTCCAAAATGGTATTGAACGCTAAATAAAACACAATTACTCTGCATCCGTCATTGTCCAGTTAATTTGTATGTAAATATCTAGCGTAATATAATTTGAAGCCATGACTCAAAAACAAAACATTCAGAGACAAACATTGTGGAGGTATGAATTAAATGTTTCTACTTCTACAGGTACTGGGACCCTGGTGAGCCTAATGACGCTGGTCTGGGAGAAGACTGTGTGGATTTCTTCAAAGGAGGATGGAACAACAGATCATGTGGGACATCAACCTATTGGATTTGTGAAAAGGTTTTCTAGTGTTATATGCTTTATCTAGTAATAGTTGTGTATTAGTTATGTGAAGGACCTGATTAACCCTTTGTGGTGCCTGTACTACCACATGAACTCAAATGAATGACTGCACTGTAAATCACTGTTACATTTCAACATGTAGGATTAATCACATCAATGCTGTGTTTGTGACACCAGGGAGTTGATATAAACTGTTGTACCTGCTCTAATGAGTCAACTTTTGTAACAAAATGAATGTACATGATGTGCAATTGAATAATAAACATCACTGAGTTTGGGCTTCTTTAAAGGTATATTCAGTGATTTGACTTAATTCAAATATCACTTATTTTTTCTTTTTTTCTGGATAATCCTCCCTACTATAGAGTGTGCTGACCATATAAGGGAATCCTCCCTGTCCCCAGTGAGCCCCTGGGGTAAAAAAACCCTAGTTTCAGTTTTGGTGGCGGGTGGCAAAACCTTCATCCAATCAGGATGAGAGGGGCCTTCCTCCAATCATGATCGAGTGGGGGCGGGCCTTGGTGCACATGCTGTTGGCCTGTTGCACTTCCCCCCACTGTAGAGCGTGCATGTGCACATTTTGTTACCGGGGCGGACTGGGTGGTTTTCCAAATCACCCAAATCACCGAATGCTCCTTTAAAGGGATAGTTCAGATTTTTTTTAACTTAAGCTGTATGAAATGATTAATAGTGGTTGCAACTGTATTAATTGATTGCCCGAGTCCCGTGGTGGGACTTCTGCTCTGGTTTTGGTGAAATATTAAGTAGTTCCAGTCATTTTGTGGGGGGCACAGGGGGCCACGTATTAAAAGTAAATGAATGCACAAAACTAATGTAATTAGTATTGTTGACCTATTTCTAAAATATTAGTGCACCTTTCGATACCCCTCTATCACACAGAACTATGTTTTTTGTGTCCATATCACTACGCCCAAAAAATAGTTCAATGTGATAGAGGGGTCAAAGTTGAATATTGACCAAAACCAGAGCAGAACTCCCACCACGGGACTCAGACAATCAATTAATACAGTTGCAACCACTATATTAAGTATTTCATACAGCTTAAGTTAAACATTTACATCCATATCTAGACAAGATCAGTGTTTTATGAAAAATGAGAAGTTCTGAAAAGGCAGCTGTACAGAATTACACAGTGAAGACATCACTGGAGGAAGTGTACATACCTTAATGATAGTGCAATATTGGCCTATAAATGTAAATTGTAAATGTCTAGCATTCAAGTCTTAAACAAGAACATGTTATATTAATGCTATAAGTATCCTATATAATTTGTTCATAGGGTGTTTAGGTGAGTTTACCAGTTGGATATGGAGAAGATGGAAATGAAAATTCACAATGGATTAAAGATTATTGAAATTGAAAATATATATAAATAGATGTGCATACTAGAATAAAATAACTTCTTCATAGTGTTATTGTTGAGAAAATAATTGTAACAGAAGATAAGAAACAAACTTTCGTTCATATTTTTGATAAACTCAAATTATCAAATTTGACTTCAGATAATCTTCTAAATACTTTGACAAAGCTTCTAGGACAATCTTTGAATGCAGATTGCGGCCCCTAGAAGATGTGTCACAGAGAACCCCAAACTTACAAACATCCCGCCGCTCTCTCAGTCCTGCTCTCGCCTCTCATCACGACGGTTGGGCTACGTGCTGGCGGTAAGGCAGACTCTCTCACATTTCCTCCTCATTTCCCCGTTCTAAAAAAGGCTTTTAAGTAACACCTGTCTCTCTCTCTCTCACTCACCACAGGCACATGCACACCTCTTGATGTGTCGTGAGGATATCCTGTTGATGTGACTATACTTTCCCCCATGTTGTGGATGGTTTGTCAGCATGACCCTGCATAATATCGTCGCTACACTGTGTCATAAACAAATGTTGAACTTTTCTGTAAAACATCGTTCAACCACTCGCCCAGCAGTCTAAAAACGTCTTTACGGGTAGTTTTCATTCATGGGAATCCCTCCAGAGTGGATCACCATACTGTATTATGCTTACAATGAGGCCTAATGTTATGTCAAGTCTTCATTAGTCATCGTGCTGTCTGTTCTGTTTGAGTTCTGTTTATACAGCATACTATGTCAATCAAAAAAAACTTAAACCGCACTAGCGAGGTGAATTTCCTGTGGCATTTGCTGCTTTCTGATTGGCTGCAGTGCATTTACCACACGACATGACTTGCTGTTCTCTCAAAGTGTCCATCGTCAACTTCCTCTCTTGTGACTTTGTTCCTTCGAACAGAAAGTAAAGGAGAGCATTTCGGAAATCCACTACGATATCTGAAGACGTGTACAGCTCTACTCAAGTCAATTCAACTAAGAAACTCAACACAACTAGAAAACTCAACTCAACTCAAATCAAAATGTCAGAAGACATCTACACCATTCCAGAGCCCACCGACGACATTTATGAAAACCTCAGAGTTTCTGACCCCGGGAGCACAGCACAGCGCAGAGGTAAAGTACTACTACCAGTAAGATGCCCTGAGGGTAAGAACAACACCGCTTCTTAATATGGCACAGTTAAGAAGCAGGAGTTAAACTATTATAATCTGGTGGCCGTGAGGTCAGATCAGATGTAGAGTTGCTGGCCGACTCCATATATGCAGATCTAGGTGATGATCCAGTCTTCTCCATGACACGCGCCATATATGGAGCGTGTCTTCAGTTTATTCACCTGCAATCAAATTAGCAACGCGATACATGTGCTCTGCCTCAATGTATAAAATAATATTGAAAATGTGTTTATTTCCAGGATTTAAGAAGAATGTCTTCAAAGTTGCTGCAGTGTGCCTTCTCCTATTGGCTGGCATCATTGTCTTGGCCATACTCTGTAAGAATCATTTAACGCTACTGTATCTCCATGTCTCATATTTGAGTCAGGAATAGTGTTGATTGATTGATTGATTGATTAAATACTTTATTAGCACAATCCATGCCATTCTCGAGATATCTCGTGGAAAGCTATTCAATCCATATATGTCCATGTCTCATATGAGGGCTATGGGCAGTTCAGAAACCCGTCCACCAGTGACATCATCATTAGGCAGATTTGGCGCGTGCGCGCACACACACACACACACACACACACACACACACACACACACACACACACACACACACACACACACACACACACACACACACACACACACACACACACACACACACACACACACACACACACACACACACACACACACACACACACACACACACACACACACAGTTCTGCATCAGCCTGACCTGGCACAGCTGAGCGGCCAGCCCCAAACTTACAAACATCCCGCCGCTCTCTCAGTCCTGCTCTGGCCTCTCATCACGACGGTTGGGCTACGTGCTGGCGGTAAGGCTGACTCTCTCACATTTCCTCCTCATTTGCCCGTTCTAAAAAAGGCTTTTAAGTAACACCTGTCTCTCTCTCACTCACCACAGGCACATGCACGGGGCATCATATACAAGGATGCGCTTCCCCAAAGCGCTGTGAATGGAGCGCTAAAAGATTGATTTGAATTACTGTGAGAACGATGGCTTCCATTATCGCATTGCAACTTTTAGCTTGGATTCCCCATCGATGATGGTGGACGGGATTCTGAACTGCCGCTCTGAGTGTGACCCCATGACCTTTATAAATGTCTGTCACTCACTCACCATGCCCAACGTGTGACCTCTGAGTGTGACCCCATGACCTTTATAAATGTCTGTCACTCACTCACCACGCCCAACGTGTGACCTCTGAGTGTGACCCCATGACCTTCATAAATGTCTGTCACTCACTCACCACACCCAACCTGCCATGTTGTTGACTGCTCTTCACGCCAGTTCACCGGTTTCCCCAAAATATAACTATCAGCACAACGTTGAATGTAAAACTCATCAGTTTGTTTATTCTCCTTCTTACAGATGGTGCATTGAGTAAAGACAAAAACATCCTGCAGTCCAGACTTAACGACATGACTGATCAGAGAGACCAGTTGCAGACCAGCCTTAATGACATGACTGGACAGAAAGACCAGTTGCAGACCAGCCTTAATGACATGACTGGACAGAAAGACCAGTTGCAGACCAGACTTAATGACATGACTGGACAGAAAGCCCAGTTGCAGACCAGACTTAACGACATGACTGGACAGAAAGCCTGCATGACTGCACTGAAGAAGAGTGTTTGTGGTCAGTGAAACATCACAGTTTTTCTTCATTCTTATATCATGTTGCTCATCATTTTGTCATTATAAACAGTGACAGACATTATATGTTGTTGTTAGAATCCCATGGATTTACATTTGATGGTGGTGTTTGTTATTACATCTCTACTGAGGGGAAAACCTGGGATGACAGCAGAGCCTACTGTAGAGCCAGACAATCTGACCTGATGACCATAAAGAGCAGAGAAAAGCAGGTACAGTGTGTGTGTGTGTGTGTGTGTGTGCATGCGTGCGTGCGTGCGTGCGTGCGTGCGTGCGTGCGTGCGTGGAGTTGTTCCCAAACATATCAAAAGAGAGGTTAGATGTTTGCCTGGGAACCAAGTTGCTGCTTTTTTGTCCAGGACTTTGTTGGCAGAGTCATTGGCACAGACAAGATTGTGTGGATTGGATTGACCGACAGAGTGAGAGAGAGAGTCTGGAAGTGGGCGGATGGAACACCACTGACCACACCAACGTGAGACTTTACCCTAATTATTCTACTCTTCATTTAAAGAAAACATTTAAATTATATTTCATCTTTTTCCAAAATGGTATTGAACGCTAAATAAAACACAATTACTCTGCATCCGTCATTGTCCAGTTAATTTGTATGTAAATATCTAGCGTAATATAATTTGAAGCCATGACTCAAAAACAAAACATTCAGAGACAAACATTGTGGAGGTATGAATTAAATGTTTCTACTTCTACAGGTACTGGAAACGTGGTGAGCCTAATGAAGCTGGTGTGGGAGAAGACTGTGTGGATATCTTGAATGGAGGATGGAACGACAGATCATGTGGGACATCAACCTATTGGATTTGTGAAAAGGTTTTATAGTGCTATATGCTTTATCTAGTAATAGTTGTGTATTAGTTATGTGAAGGACCTGATTAACCCTTTGTGGTGCCTGTACTACCACATGAACTCAAATGAATGACTGCACTGTAAATCACTGTTACATTTCAACATGTAGGATTAATCACATCAATGCTGTGTTTGTGACACCAGGGAGTTGATATAAACTGTTGTACCTGCTCTAATGAGTCAACTTTTGTAACAAAATGAATGTACATGATGTGCAATTCACTGAGTTTGGGCTTCTTTAAAGGGATAGTTCAGATTTTGTTTTACTTCAGCTGTATGAAATGATTCATATAGTGGTTGCAACTGTATTAATTGATTGCCCGAGTCCCGTGGTGGGAGCTCTGCTCTGGTTTTGGTGAAATATTAAGTAGTTCCAGTCATTTTGTGGGGGGCACAGGGGGGCACGCATTCAAAGTAAATGAATGCACAAAACTAATGTAATTTGTATTGTTGACCTATTTCTAAAATATTAGTGTTTTTTGTGTCCATATCACTACGCCCAAAAAATGTGATAGAGGGGTCAAAGTTGAATATTTCACCAAAACCAGAGCAGAAGTCCCACCACGGGACTCAGACAATCAATTAATACAGTTGAAACCACTATATTAATGGCAAGTATTTCATACAGCTTAAGTTAACAACAAATCTGAACTATCCCTTTAAATGTAGCAACAGATAAGGAACAAGATCAGTGTTTTATGAAAAATGAAAGTTGAGAAATGAGAAGTTTATGAAAATGAGAAGTTCTGAAAAGGCAGCTGTACAGAATTACACAATGAAGGAAGTGGAGGAAGTGTACATACCGTAATGATAGTACAATATTGGCCTATAAATGTAAATTGTAAATGTCTAGCATTCAAGTCTTAAACAAGAACAGGTATATTATGTTATAAGTATCCTATAGAATTTGTTCATAGGGTGTTTAGGTGAGTTTACCAGTTGGATATGGAGAAGATGGACGTGCCACCAGTTCATTAACTTTTTTGAAAAACTTTTTTGAAAAACTTCTTCCTCCTTATATAACAATAAGACCTGATGATCATGTTTTAGGGCAATCATGGCAATCCATCTTTAACAGTGTTGGGCAATAATACTTAAGAGAGTAATATGTTTACTTTACTTATTACTTGGAATCAAGAGTAATATAGTTACATACTACTTTATATTAGGCCCCTTCCACACGGAAAATAACACAATCTGTTTAGCCAGCTCATTTTACAACTGAATCCAATTAATTAAAATCAGCCAAACTGAATAATTGCAGGAAATAAAACAAAAATAGTCAACAGTCTCTCATCAGTCTTTTTCTGCTGCATATTCTGCATATATTTGGAATTCAACATCAAACAATCTGAACTGCACACACATGGCTGCAGCATCTCAAAACGGACAGTAGGCATATAAATTGTATACATAAATAACAAACAATAAAATAAAGCAACAGTCTCTGAACTTTTTGAGGCAGCCGAGTCTCTCACGACAGACTGTTGATATTATATAATATTACATATTACTCCCCCCCCCCCCCACCCGCAAAAAAGGGAATGTACAACAACACAATCTGTTAAGTCAGCTTCTTTTAGAACTGAATCCAATTGTTTGAATACTAATATTAAGAGGAAGAGTCGCCAATCAGCCAAAAAGGCTATAAAATAATAAAGCAGCAATCTCTCTCTACCTTTTAAATGAAATGTTTTCAAACGGCAGCCAACAAAACAAAAAAGTAATATGTGCTATTTTTTACAAAGTAAATAGTAATAATATTACCGTTTTGGCAGAGTAATAACTTACTTTACTTGTTACTGGGAAAAGTAATAATATTACAGTAATATGTAACTAGTAACTCGTTACTGCCCAACACTGTTTACTTAACCCATTCAGGCCTGACGTCGAAATTTAAAAAAAAAAAGTTTTTTAAATCATGACAATTTTCGGAAAGATTTGAGGCACATTTTAACGATTTTTCAAAAATAGCAGACCTACAAGTTCATAGCGCGCCACTCGGTGGCGCGCTATGAGCTTGTAGATCTGCTATTTTTAAATAGCTAAATTATAACAATGTTTAAAACACCAAAACGGGTTCCCGCCCCAAAATGGGTTAATGGTTAATGTGGTTAAACGCTAACGTGACATGGATGCGTTCCAGGTCTCAATGGATTAAGTAAGTAAAAAAGAAGAAGAAATCAGCGTACTATTTCCACCACGGCGATGTTCAATGACACTGTGTCACCAATTTACTTCTCCTAATCTGACAGAAACCTTGGCGAAAGGAGGACGCCTGTAATGGTGACAAAACTTGTGTCAGGATCCTCTATTCCCTAGCTTCCCACCAAAAAAAGAGAGAGAGAGAGAAAAAAAACAACAGAAGATGACGGAGACAAATCCTTTCACAACGTACAGCATGTGGGGGCTTTGAAAAATAATGCCAATTATTGTAATAGCCGATGGTATCTGCACAGGGGACACTGGCCTTGATGAAAAGATGCTGCCACCTGAAGGGAGAATGACAATAGTTCTTAGACTTGAAATTCAATATGGTTTTAACCCAATAAAACTGGGAAAGCATCCGTGTCATTTTAGCTTTTAGTGTATGTTCACAAACTTTGTCCTACACAAACATTACATTCCCATTGACAGTGAATGGAGAATTTTACGTCATAGTGTCTGAGCAAGTAGATATGGGGCCCTATTTTGGGCGCGCCTTACCCTTTATCCCTTTATCCCTAATTCTGGGGCGGCTGTGGCTCAAGAGGTAGAGCAGGTCATCCAATGATCCATGGGTCGGCGGTTCGAATCCCGGCTCCTCCTGTCTACATGTCGAAGTGTCCTTGGGCAAGACACTGAACCCCAAATTGCTCCCGATGTGCTGGTTGGTACCTTGCATGGCTTCTGTCGCCATCGGTGTATGAATGGGTGAATGTAATGCACAATCTATGTAAAGCGCCTTGGATAAAGGCGCTATATAAATGCACCATTTACCATTTATATATCATTTCGGGAGGGTCCTTGGAACGGAAAAAATGGAGAACTGCCGATTTAGATGGCATGCATTTGTAGAACCGGCCTCTTCAGGTTTGAATGGGTTAAGGTCCACACACGCGTGTACACGCACACACACCCACACACACCCCTGTCTGTGCGTGTGCAGCGGTGCATGGAGGACCGTGAAAGACCGCTAGCAATCTCACACCTCAATAAAAGGGCCAATCGGAAAGGGAAAAGGAGAGTATAATGCACTTCTTGGGTCGTAGTAATTATACATTTCAGTATTCAGTTCATCAGCGGATGGTTCTTTCACCAATGAAATGGAACGTTCATTTTACCAGACGGTCACAGTATAATAATTCTATAGCTCTGTGAAGTCACATCACTGCGTCAAGAGATGAGATGTATGACCGACTGACTTGACTAGGACAAGAGATGAGATGTATGACCGACTGACTTGACTAGGACATCGTCTCTGTTGTTGGGCATCCATATTCTAACTTTCTTTTCCTCGTAAAAAAGTAAGGCGTTAAGCCCTACTTGATCATGCTACAGCATTACACAAAAGCATTCTGGACCTCGATTCTAAATCTCCGTACACTCATTTTGTAAGAACACCACCAAAGTCTTGGTCTCTGCGACTTTCACGTTGTAAACTAGTGATGTCGTCCGAGCACGTAGACCTGGACAACACGACACGTTGTTAGCTTGTTTAGAATAGTTTTTCTTGGCAAGCACCGTCATTGTACTACAACAGAGTGTGTGCCTGCCCTGCTGCCATACGCTGTGGTCACGCAGCTAACCGCAGCAACATGCCAGCTGCTTTGATGGGCAACGGTCACAAATACTAGTGTACAAACACAAGCTGAGCTTACGTTATAACAGCTTGCATGCCTGCCTGCCACCATTTTTTATACTTGGCTATTTTTTTATGAAAAACCTTGAATTGTTTTGTAAATCTTTGAATTTACAGTATATATATATATATATATATATATATATATATTTTTTTTTTAAAGCAAACATCTCAAACTCAAATCTTTGATTCTGCGGGACCTTGGAACAAATTGTTTTTGAGATAGGCGACGCCATATACATGTAATTTTGGGGGTTCATTCGACATGAAAAGTTTTGAGCACGACTCATGTACTGTAAAAACAGGAGCCATTAACCTCTCTAGACAAAGTCAAAGTCAAAGTCGTACGATTAGTCACAGACGTTACCGCAGTGAAATTTGTTCTCCGCATTTGACCCATCCCTTGGAACGGTGAGCCGCAGCGTGCGCCGTGCTCGGGAATCATTAGTTGATTTGACCCCCAATCCAACCCAGTGATGCTGAGTGCCAAGCAGGGAGGCATTGGGTCCCATTTTTACAGTCTTTGGTATGACCCGGCCGGGGATCGAACCCCGACCTCCCAGTTTCAGGGCGGACACTCTAACCACAAGGCCACTGTCTGGTGACTTGGTGAAACTGAACTGAGTTGGCTCGGTACAAGCCTGTAAATCGGCTATTTTTGCCTAATGTTCTCCCCTGAATATGGATGGATGCAGGGGTTCAAGTGGTTAAACGTGAAGTTCTTTGTCATGTATCGTGCCGTGGATAAGTCACGTGATGACACTGTGGTGAGACTTTGCAGTGATTCTGGTGAACCCTGCTTGTCTTATTCAATATGACACCGCTACGGCTGCACGCACCGCGACACACTCAACACGCATGAAGCACAGGAGTTACTGGATCTTCCCCATAAAGGAGAGAGAGAGAGCTCAGGCTGTGTAAATACATGGCCATAAAGACATACCGTAGTTCCAATATAAATGGTAAATGGTGCTTCTGTTTTTCTAACAGAGCCTTCATCCTAAGCGCTTTAGAATGTGCATTACATGCACCCATTCACGCACCGACGGTGTGTGAAGTACCTGCATAAACGTCGTGCTGTGTTTATCATGTTACCGTGTCCTTTGTTCAGCTGCTTAGTTGCACATCAGTGTCACGCACCGAGAATACAAAATAGCCGATCAATAAGAAGACGAAGTCGCCCCGGGCGCAAACCCGGCGACCTCGGATAGGTCTCTACCAGGTATTCCTTAACGTAAGCTCAGTAAAACTATTCCTAACCCTAAAAGTATTTCTAATGTTACCCTCAGTAAAACAAATACAAGAATACAAGCACTGTTTTTAACCCAATGAAACCGGGAAAGCATCCGTGTCATTTTAGATTTTTTTTTGTGTTTTTGTGTTTTTGGCTATTCAAAAAATAAAAATAAAATAGCAGATCTATGTACATCTGCTATTTGTTTTTTGAATCATTTAGTCGGCAGATACAAATGGGGGGAGAGTCATTTTTGGGGTGAGCCTTCAGGCTTCAGGTTACCATCTACAAGCATCAAATCAAGGATTTTTCTCTCTAGATGTCGATGTCGATGTCGAGTCCTAGTCGGTCTAGGACTCGACATCAAGCTCGGCATTGGACCCGGACATCTGGCACAGGTTTGGGCTCTACTCTAGCATGTCAAGGTCGCTAGCAGGTTACCGCTAGCAGCAACACAACGGAACGGAGGGAAAACCCTCCGATTTCACACTGGGTGCTTATCAGGCACGCAGGGCTCCGTGCGGCGGGGAGAGGCTGCACGCTGTCACCGAGGCCCTCTGCCAGAAGACATGGATGAGAACTCACACCTTTTATCTTGAGGCGCAGTTCTGCCGCCTCCCTCTCGATATAGTCACTACGCCAGGGGTTCTCAACCCGTGGGTCGCGACCCCTCGGGGGGGTCGCCAAATTATTTTAGGGGGTCCCCAAATTATTATTTTTTTAAAAAAGAAAAAAAAGATTTTTCTTTTTTTTAAATCACGCCCCCAGCCATTGTAAAATACCAGGTAACCTGAGACCTCTCGTGGCTTATTGCTTTAATATAATATTTAGACTGATGATAGGTTCTTGGTTTACGTGTGATCCTACTGTAGATTACTGAGGCACGACACTGTCTCTATAGAGCGCCAAAGTCCTGACGTCACTCACTCATCCTGGTTCATGGACGTTTTTCTCTATGGAGAATAACATGGGGTCCACTAAAAATGTTCAAACTGTCTCTGCGATATTGCCGGGGAGGTGTCTCTGTATCGTTTACGACAGTCAGTCGGTAACCCCTTTTGGTGTTTTAAGCATTATGTTATACTTTAGCTGTTGAAAAATGGCACTGAGTACCGCGCTACGAACAATATTACTAAGTGTTTAAATTGGCGCTCTTTGCATCGCCGCATGAGTTCATGGAACGTCCATGAACCAGGATGAGCGAGTTCTCTATGGAGAATAACATGGGGTCCACTTAAAATGGTCTCATATAAGAATTGTGGTCCAAAGATAAACAAACTGTCTCTGCCATATTGTCGGGGAGGTGTCTCTCTATCGTTTACGACAGTCATATATGATACTGTCTGTTTCTAGCGAAAATGTAACTAATTCAGTAGCATTAGCGTTTTCTCAGTCAGTCAGTTGATTCTTCATAACCATATGAGTGAAATGGCCGGGATGATTTGTTTATTTTTCAAACACAGTTCTTATATGAGGCGATCTAAAATCCCAATGGGGATTACAATACAAATAAAAAGTACATGAACCCGTGGACTTAGCGCCCTCTACCGATATTGACGTCAGACTTCGGTGCTCTATGCCTTTGATGTATCACCTTGTGTTTGCCTTGCTTACTGTAAATCGCTCTGGATCAAAAAGCAAAATCTAAAAGCTGCTAAATGCCTATACAGTAGATTGTATGGTTGCATGAATTCTATTTAGACGTGCCCATTTTCAGTGAGTAACCACATGCCTCGAGTCCCCTTTCTGTTGAGAATAATATATGCTCAGCGGAAATAGCCAATCTACAAGATCACAGCGCCTCGCAATGCAACGGGCTGCGAGATTGTAGATTGGATATTTTGTGTGGGGAAGAGATTAGTTTGCAGAGTTGGAAAAGGAGCGGAGCAAGAATGGAGCCCTGTGGGACCCCTGACGGTCAATTGGTTAACCCATTCTGGACGGTAACCCCGTTTGGTGTTTTAAGCATTATGTTATACTTTAGCTGTTGAAAAATAGCGGATCTACAAGTTCATAGCACGGCACTGAGTACCGCACTACGAGCTTGTAGATCTGCTATTTCTTTTTTAATCGTGAAAATGTGGCGCAAATCTTTGAATATGTGTTCTTTCAGAGCGAAAGATTTGCTTCTGGGGGGTCCCTAGAACAACATATTTTCAGATGGGGGCCCGCAGACAAATACAGATAATTCTGTGGGTCCTTGACATGAAAAAGGTTGAGCATCACTGACATAGAAACATAGGTTTTTCAGAAAACTGGCATGATTTAGAAGCCTTTTTTTAAAAGAATCGGCCTCAGGTCTAAATGGGTATAAGCGTGATGTGCTGTATAGGCCTATCTCACAGCATTTCCCCGCCCCCTTTTTACGCCCCCTTTTGTTGATAGTGGTGTTATTTTTTTTGTGGTCCATAGGCTTCCATGTTAAAAGAGGTATTTTCACAAGCCACAAACTACCGTTTTGTAAAGGTAAGGTTTATTCTACTTATTTGAGTTGTTATACCATTGTGTTTTCTTCATATTATTATCGGTCTTTGACATTTTAACATTAGGAAATGTACTTAGATTCTCCAGAGAAAAAAAGTGGTAATGCCTAATGTTAAATGACACCACTATCTACCGGAAGTGGGCGTGGAAAGGGGGCCTATTCTCCACGGTCCAAAAAAAAAAGTGATGCAACAGAAACATAACACAACACGCAA
The DNA here is from genome assembly GCF_951216825.1 of Electrona antarctica. Classification (NCBI taxonomy): domain Eukaryota; kingdom Metazoa; phylum Chordata; class Actinopteri; order Myctophiformes; family Myctophidae; genus Electrona; species Electrona antarctica. The sequence continues at coordinate 9,349,103 of NC_136799.1, read as the reverse complement.
CACGTCAGCATGTCGCCGTGATTAGCGTTTGGCCGCCTGCGTCAGTGTGAACGATTTGCATTCGGGAACGCCGTAATTGTTCTGCCCGAACAATATTACTAAGTGTTTAAATTGGCGCTCTTTGCATCGCCGCATGAGCCTGTTCTCCAACCACCTGTCCAGCACATTGGATCTGTTGCTGCTGGGACACTTCTCCTTCTACGCCAACAATCTCACGCACACACACGCGCGTGCACACACACACACACACACGCACACACACACTCTATCAGAGGGCTGTGGACTGTGGAGCTACAGCCCCCTGATGTCGTGCTGATCCACCTGTTCGTTTCACACCCAGAAATGGCAGCAGGCAAACCAAGCAGCATGGATCTAACAATGAGATGGAAAAAAAAAGAAAGAAAAAAATACTGAAAAAAAGAAAAAAAACACTAAAGGCCTTCTCTGTCGGGAAGTTGTTTGTATTGCTATAGTTGTGTGAGGACATCTACATTTTAGGACGGAAGTTTTACCATTTGTTTTTCCATTTCAGCACTTGCCATAGCACGTATGCAAAGGCTAAAATTATGTAATTTAGATCAATGGTTCCCAAAGTGGGGTCCGGGGACCCCCAGGGGTCCTTGAGGGAATTCCAGGGGGTCCCCAGCTAAATGATAATTTGGAACCAAATGAACCCTTATGGGTTTGTAACTCCGAGTGTGTACAAATGGAACCAAACGGACCCATTAGGGTCCGTTTGGTTCCATTTGTACACTCTTAGAGTTAAATTAACAGTGATTTTACAATATAAATTGGGGTCCCAGAGATAGAAATGCCATTAAATGGAGGTCTGTAGACTAATAAAAATGTGCATGTCAAACTAGGGGTCCTTGAACTTCAACGGGTTGAGAATCACTGGTCCCTGGAATATCTTTTCAAATGGGGGTCCGCGGGCTAATTAGTGTCAATTTGGGGGTCCTTGGCATGAAAAGGTTTGGGAACCACTGAATTTTAGATATAGCATATTATGTAGACATAGCATTCTAAAGTGTAAACTTATAGATAGACAGACAGATGTTAGGTTCTTAGCTTACTTATGATCCTTGATGACTATTTCTATGATGTACATATAGTATTACCATGTGTTGTTCTTGCTTACTGTAAATCGCTCTGGATTAAGAGCGTCTGCTAAATGCCTAAATTGTAAATCATAAATGTCTATAAGCTTTAACCCCATTAAAGCCTGGGTTGTAGGTAGTTGCGCACCCGTAGTGAGACCAGGGACGTGCAGAACATGCTAGAAGGACAGGGTCTGAAATCTTTTGATTTAAAGGCATGCCTTGACCCGAAAATAGTCGATCTACGAGTGGTTCAAAGGATGGACATTCTGCCCAGACTTCTACTGTGATCTTTTTCATATCCATGTCATATTATGTCAACAAAGATAGCGGGGTCAAAGGATCAGCGGCCTGCAATCAAAGCTCTTATACCTCAGAGGTCAAATGTAATATACAGAGAGAGAGAGTATGTTTGTGTGTTGCATGCGTGCGTGCGTGCGTGCGTGCGTGCGTGCGTGCGTGCGTGCGTGCGTGCGTGCGTGCATGCGTGTGTTGACACAACACTATAAAAAACATCCCTATGGTAACATCAGCATCTTCACCTGAATGTAGCCTGTATAGAATCACAGAATGCTGTCCCATACTGCTGTACTGTAACAAAATACAATACAATACAATACAATACAATACAATAGAGCACCGAAGTCTGACGTCAATATCGGTAGAGGGCGCAAATCCACGGGTTCATGTACTTTTTATTTGCATTGCAATCCCCATAGGGGGATTTTAAATCGCCTCATATAAGAACTGTGTTTGAAAAATTAACATGTCATCCCGGACGTTTCACTCATACGGATATGAAGAATCAACTTACTGAGAGAAAACGCTAATGTTACTGTTGCTGAATTAGACAACTTGTTTATTTTTGGACCACAATGCTTACTGTATATGAGACGATTTTAAGAGGACCCTAAATGTTATTTTCCATAGAGAAAATACTTCCGTGAACCGGGCAGAACCAGGGGATGAGCGAGTGACGTCAGGACTTCGGATCCTTGACGGCTATTGTTATGTATTTGATGTATTACCATGTGTTGTTCTTGCTTACTGTAAATCGCTCTAGATTAAGACATACTGATGTGACTGGACAACTAGAGAGGCAGGCGGACGTGTAGAGCAGTGGTTCTCAAACTTTTTCATGTCAAGGACCCCCAAATTTACACTAATTAGCCCGCGGACCCCTATTTGAAAAGATATCCCAGGGACCCCCATAAGAGAAGATTTTTACGGCTCTAGCAGTGGTTCTCAACCACTTTCATTTCAAGGACCCCCAGTTTGATATGATATAGGCTACGGACCCCCATTTAACGGGGGTCCGTAATTTAAATGTTAATTTAACTCTTAGTGTACAAATCTACACATTTGTACACTCTCAGAGTTACAGACCCATAAGGGTCCATCTGGTTCGAAACTATAATTTAGATGGGGACCCCCTGGAACTACCTCAAGGACCGCTGGGGGTCCACAGACCACACACACTTTGAGAACCCCTGGTGTAGCTCATTCAGAGAGCAGTAGAGACGAGAGCGAGAGAGAGAGAGAGAGAGAGAGCGAGAGAGAGAGAGAGAGAGAGAGAGCGGGATGGATGAACAGCACAAAGTAGACCACTCGGGGGAGGAGAGAAGAAGAAATAATTGATTTAGAAATGGGGTTTTCATCCTTCCCTGGCACTTTATACCCAAGTGTGTAGCCCCCGCTCTTTGTCTCCACCAGGCCGAAGGCATGGGGAGAGAGTATGTTTTGCACTCAGTCCGTCCGTCCGTGTGTCCGTCCGTCCGTCCGTCCGTCCGTGTGTCCGTCCGTCCGTGTGTCCGTCCGTCCGTCCGTGAACAGCTAATCTCTGGCACCGTTGGCTTGATCGCAGCCATACTCTGCACACACACTCCCTGGATGCCAGAGCTGAACCTCTGCTCCAAAGTTTTCACATTGGCCTGTTATAGCGCCACCAGGAGGCCGCTTTGTGCAAAACAAATGTTTTGACAGTACACCTACAGATTTTGTCCGAACATTACGCAAATTGGTACACAGTCTCTCTAGAGCCATTCAACGAAACAGGTCTTTCAGATTTTTCAGACTCCATCCTGATTGGCTACGATTGGCTTCCAAAGTTCGCAGGAGTGCTCCGTTTCAAACAAAATGCTGCAAATCATGAACACATCGTGTGATTTCTGTGAAAATTTGCACGCACATTCCAACTAGGCCGAGGAAGAAATGCCACTTGAATATTTTCAACTCAGCCTCATGGTGGCGCTATAACTGGCCGATTTGTGTTTTTACCTATAACTGCACCGATCTGTGTAAAACCATGTATGCACACTCCCTAGAGGCCAAGGAAAAACCTTTGCCTGGAATTTTTCACATCTGCTCTTTATAGCGCCACCAGGAGGCCGACATATGTAAAACACATTTTCTAATATTACTCCTTCAGATTTTATCCAAATTTCACGCAAATCGGTACACATGCACTCCATAGTCATGTTATCATGTGATTTGTTTGATTTCTCATAATTATCCATCCTGATTGGCTACGATTGGCTTCTAAAGTTTTCAGGAGTAGCCCGTTTTGTACCCATTTTGTACAAATCGCCACAACTCCTCAACGCAGTGTCCGATTGCGGTGGAACTGTGCATGCCTATTCCCACTACTAGGCTGAGGAAGAAATGCCACTTGAGAGTTTTGAAATCAGCCTCATGGTGGCGCTACAACAGGCCAAGTCGCGTCACACACACACACACACACACACACACACACACACACACACACACACACACACACACACACACACACACACACACACACACACACACACACACACACACACACACACACACACACACACACACACACACACACACACACACACACACCCCAAATAAACATGTTTATATTACTCCTAAACTTTTTTCCAAACATCACACACACTCCTATCCTCCTGGTGGAGACCTGTGTTTGACCTCAATCTAATTGCAAAAAAAAAAACCTCAGCTGATTTTGCATCTTCAATATATCCTGAATAACAGAAAAAAGTTGCCTGGAATTGTCTGAGGGGAAAGTGTTGAAAATGGCCTGTACAGTATGGCCACCATTGACATCCAATTATAAGGCAATATTTTCTAAATTTCCTTTTGCTTTAAGTAGCATGTGACATGTCAAACTAGGGGGTTTTCATGATGCTGAATCCATTCCAAGCATTAGTTTTGCACAAAAACACTCATTGGGCTAAATGTGGCCATAGCAACTTGCCCAAATGTGCTGACATCATCACATTTGGGCAAGTTGCTATGGCCAAATCTAGCCCAAAAAGCAATACCATAAGATATGCCTCATTATATAGGCAAAATCTGTGAAAAATGTGGGAATTGTTAACACAATTCCAATAATGCCAATTCTCCTGCACCAAAGACGTAACACACCAAAAGGCAGACACAAGCCAGCCAGCTACTGATGGCCTTGCACAGCACCATATTAATCCGCCAGCAGTCAGGTGTCTGCACGGCTGTACTGAATGAGGGTGATTAGGGGGGCGTCGTGTCACATAACTAGGGATACGCAGGGGGGGAAATAAGCTCAATCCACTAATATACAATAACTATCATCAATAAAAGGCAGAGAAGCCCAACAGATATCTGAAAAGTTTTGCATTTGTTCACCAGATTATAAGTAGCAACATGGTGACATAATATACGGCATCTACAGTTAATTGACGTATAGAAAACACAACATTATGTTTGTACAGAGATCGGCAGAGAAGCAGGTGTTCTTAGCAAGGCTCAGGCTTGTGGTCGGCTTGAAGGTTTCGCGAATTCACGCGTGTCATTTCTGGTCAATAAGCATGATGTACATCCTGCTCTGTCTGTGACCACATCCTCTGCTCTAGTGCTGCTGTCGTCATCATGTGGTTTGGATGTATTCACACCTTTCTTGTTGACAAGAAGCTGAAGTTCCTCCATAGTGAGTGTTAACTCTGACGGTCTGCAAGCAAGTGCACACACACGCACGCACCGTGCACGTCGCACGCACACACACGCACACACACACCCACAGATGGACAAACGCAAGCACACGCACGCACGCACGCACACGCACACACACACACACACACACACACACACACACACACACACACACACACACACACACACACACACACACACACACACACACACACACACACACACACACACACACACACACACACACACACACACCATATTATGTGAAAATAAATACAAAATAAGTATTAAATGTGTGTGTGTGTGTGTGTGTGTCTAATTGTCCAATTACATCTAAAATGGCTGAACAATGCAGATTAAAAGAGTGAACTATATCAATGTCGGCATTTGGCTGCACCTGCACCAATAAACTGCTATCAAAAGCAATGGAGAATTTCTGCAGAGAGGCCATTTAGCATGCGTGAGCACTTCATTTGTTCACAAGCCATACAATCAGTCTTAAAAGCTACTGCTGTACCTGCCCATCGGCCTACTTGGAAACGATACAATGTCCGTTGTCATAGCACCCGTTTTAACTATCTGTCTGTGTCCCTTTTGTGCCCATACTGTATATGGAGATCTCTGTAGTATGCAATACCCATTGTCATAGCACCCATTTTAACTGTCTGTCTGTGTCCCACATGGAGATCTCTGTATTTGTCTGTCTGCCTGTGCCTGAAGAGTGCAAACTGACTGTGAAAGGTGGACTGGTTAAGTAATCAATTGGCAGGTGTGGGGTTGCCATGGCAATCAATTGGCTGAGGCAGAGGCTGGAAATTGGACAGGTGAGGGGAGTTGGGCTCATTAGGTCCACTGGCAGAGCCTTTTGTGGTGGTTCTGGATAACGCTGCATGCCACCGACTCAAGGCCGGGCACTGCACTCCCTGTGGGGGTGTGGAACGCGTGTGTCAAATTTGAAGTCTCTCTCTCTCTCTCACTCTCACACACACACACACACACACACACACACACACACACACACACACACACACACACACACACACACACACACACACACACACACACACACACACACACACACACACACACACACACACACACACACACACACACACACACACACACACACACACACACACACACACACACACACACACACACAAGAAAGAAATTAAGCACAAAAACTGCAGGGGCACTGATATCTTTGTAATAATATAAAGATAATATTTAAAACAAACATACAGGCCTATAGGAAGCAATGCTTTCTAAACTAGAAAACATGAATATTATCACACCATCACCAACATATTTGACCTAATAGTCCATTAAAATATTTCTGAATGAGGGTGATTAGGGGGGCGTCGCGTCACATAACTAGGGATACGCAGGGAGGGGAAATAAGCTCATTCCACTACATATGCATTCACTAATTCTGCATATTATATTCTTGACATATAGAAAACAACATTGTGCGTGTTCAGCGAATGTTTGTGCAGAGATCTGCGGAGATGGTCGTTGCAGAGAGGCAGGTGCTTTTTGCAAGATTCAGGCTTGTGGTCAGGTTGAAGTTGTCACACCGATGTACAGCCTGCTCTGTGGTGACCACCACCTGAACCCCCCTCCCTCCCACACACACACACACACACACACACACACACACACACACACACACACACACACACACACACACACACACACACACACACACACACACACACACACACACACACACACACACACACACACACACACACACACACACACACACACACACACACACACACACTTTTATCTACCACCAAAATGCACAACCCCCATCATATTTAGTCAACTGTCATTTCTGGAGAGGAGTGAGTGAATGAATGAATGAATGAATGAATTACACTACAGTAAGGGTATGTTCCCACTACCTATCTTTTATGAATAAAACAAAAAAAATCTATTGTTTTTATTTTATTTATTTTTTCTGTTTGGCCATCATGCGATTCGCCAAATATAAAAATCATCGTATTAAACTAGTAGGTGCAGCATGTGAATGTAATCAACATTGAGCAGCTGTATGGCATATTCATCACCTCAAATGTAGTGATCTTTTATAGACAAGCTGCCAGAAATGAGCACCGGATCTCTGTGTTAGTTGTTTGTCACCCCCCCAGCCTGTCAGTCAGCTGCTTTGCCTAGCACTAGTAGTGCCTTCCGGCCACGGCTGCTGCTGTGAAGGTGTCTCAGTGACTGATAGCAGTGCACAGCCAGACCATCAGCTCAGAGGAGTAGCTCTGTATATTTGTGTAAATTCCACAGGCCACATCTATCAGAAGTCAATTTATCATACTATCATACTATTTGCTATTCTTTTATAAGCACTCAGTTTGACCAGAAAAATGTTAAAAAAATAATAATAATAATGTTGTGCCTGTTTCTTCAAAGGACCGTAGTTTGTACACTACCTAAGGCCTGATGGCAGACTGTTTGTGTCAGGCTGTCATTATGTAACTGTAGACGTCCTATAGGCACTGACTGGTTGTTGAAGACCCTGCACGTCCTCTTTGCACCGTAGATGAAAAGCTCTTTTAGCCCTGTTGACTCTCAACCCTTTTCATTGCAAGGACCTCCTTGCAATGAAAAGGTATTGATGATATTCGGCTATGAACCCCAATTTACTAAACGCCAAAATATCACAGCATTGGAGCACAAAGCTCTAGAAGAACTTAGTAAAAATGATAAAATCATTATTAAGTCTGCTGATAAGGTCCATTGTTGTCCAATATACCAAAGATTATATTGATTTTTGAAAGAACTTATGTGGATGACTGCTCTGGCTGAACCGTTTACCACTGATCACAGTGGTAGGCCTATACAGGGCTTCAACCCTGTATGAATTCCCTGGTGATGTTTGAGGCGTCTATTTCTTCTATAGATATGTTTGGGTTGGGCAGGATCATCTGGGATGGAGAATAAGGAGAGAAAAATCATAAAATGTTTTAAAATAACATGCAAGCTGCATGTGTTGTATTATCAACTGACAATGTTCAAATTGTAGTCATGACAGCAGCAACTGCCAGGCAGAGATTGGCCATTGGAACAGTCCTGGCCTGCCTGATGACTTCAGCTCTGTCTGTCTGTCTGTCTGTCTGTCTGTCTGTCTGTCTGTCTGTCTGTGCACACACACACACACACACACACACACACACACACACACACACACACACACACACACACACACACACACACACACACACACACACACACACACACACACACACACACACACACACACACACACACACACACACACACACACACACACACACACACACACACACACACACACACACACACACACACACAAGTTGATTTAGTGGTGGGAGGACGCATTACTCTGTTACTCCACCGAGTAAACTGACAACATTTCTGTACATCTGCTTTCTGTTGAAGTCAGATGAAATAAAAGTGTACAGTTGTCATAACAACATGCACTTACCTATTCTGTGTAACTTTAACACAGGCTGCTTCAGCATGGCTTCCTGGTAGATCTGTTCCTTCTCTATTCTGTGTAACTTTATCACAGGCTGCTTCAGCATGGCTGCCTGGTAGATCTCTGGCTGTCTTTTTTTTTTGGTTTTTTTATTGATTACTTTATTGAAAAATACATTTCAAAAGGATAGAGTCACAAGAAAGCCGTTAGGCTTGTTTCCGTTGTGGTCCTCTTGGGGAAAGGGGAAGGGGAGCAACCTCCTCTGTCGCTCCTCTGATGCAGCTGAAACGCTGTTGGACTTTTTTACGAAACCCAAATAGTTCATCTCCTTCGGTCCACTTTGATGGTCGACGACATTTGAGGCCTGTGTTTACCGTTTGGGATGTGACTTTACTTGTAGACATTTCGTGCTCTTGACCGAGTGCTCAGCTCCGCTTCCTGACTAAACTATCCCAGATCAATGACAGAACAGTGCTTACATAACCAGGACCAACCCACTCTCCTCCCACTAGTACTCGTTATGTCTAAAATGTATTAACAAAAACATTTGTAAATAGCAGATCTACAAGTACACAACATGTTGCATGTCACAATGTGGTGTGAGCTTGTATATCTGCTATTTTCATATAGGCCAAGTTTAAATAGGGCTCAATTGGTTAAATCTATACAAAGTAACTAGTAACTGAAGTTTTCAAATAATTGTAGTGAAGTAAAAGTACAACATTTTTGTCTCTGGAGTAGAAGTAAAAGTACAGAATATAGCTGCAAGCAGCTATAATGCAGCCCATTCAATTAACAAATTAGCATTTTAAATAGGTAGGCCTAAAGAAAGAAAAACAGGTGGGCTTCATGGAAACCACCCTTGGTTGAGGCAGTGGGTTCTCATGTAACGCCCGGGATTCGAACTCGGGCCTCCTGCGTTAAAGTCCAACATCTTAACCACTAGACCATCCCTCTGGACTGGGGGAGATAGACTTTTGAGGCCATCAGGCAGAGGCTCTGAGCCACTGCTACACTCAACTCCCTTTTGACCTCCTCCCACAGGGAAACCCAATCCGGGTCACGGCACCAATGTAACGCTCGGGATTTGAACTCTGGTCTCCCACGTGAAAGTCCAACATCTTAACCACTAGACCAAAGGGATATCCCTCTGGACTGGGGGAGATAGACTTTTGAGGCCATCAGGCAGAGGCTCTGAGCCACTCCGCTACACTCATAATATAGCTTTGAAAATAACTTAACTCATAAACCAACTAAGTGGAAAAAGCGGCACTCCAAAATAAAAAAAATGCACGACTGGCTCAGATGCTATTTATCATGTTTATTTAAGAACACTGATACGTTTCGGCAGAGCCTTCTTCAGAGCAGACTACAAAGTGATACTGGGGATGTGGGTCCCTCTTTTAAAACCAACATTTTGATCATCCCCACCTGTGTAGAGGGGAGGTCCTTACTTATTATCAATGATCAATTTTAATCAATCAATTGTAATCAATTACAAAGCATCACAGTTAGAAGTTCACAATATAATCAGTACAAACATCACAGATCATATAAAAGTCAGACATTTTCTTTTTTATACATTGCATATTAAATACAATATAGGCCTACAAATATAAATGTCTAGTGGCACAGAAAACCACATCAGGGACTCAGAACACACAGAAACCTTAAATACATTAGGCAGATTAAACATCAGGAACTCCAAGAACAACAAAACCTATTACAAAAAGGAAAAGTCATCTGTGGTTGCATAGTGCTGAGCTCATAAATCCAGAACATTTCTCTCTGAGATAACAACTTGGGAAGTTTACCCCCCTCTGGTGGTGGTAACTTGTTCAACCCCTACAAAGCACAGAGATGAGGGTGAACCATGTCTAGCCTCAAGATATTGTTCAGCCATGGGCATTATTCAATGTTGCCTGTGCGTATAGCAGTTTTGTGTTCAGATAATCTTGTTGTTGTCTCCACCAGGCCGAAGGCATGGGGAGAGAGTATGTTTTGCACTCCGTCCGTCCGTCCGTGTGTCCGTGTGTGTGTCCTTCCGTCTGTGAACAGCTAATCTCTGGCACCGTTAACCCGGTCGATGTCAAATTTTGCACACACACTCCCTGGATGCCAACGATGAACCTCTGCCCCAAAATTTCCAGAACGGCCTGTTATAGCGCCACAAGGAGGCCGCTTTGTGCAAAACAAGTTTTTGGACAGTACACCTACAGATTTTGTCCAAACATCACGCAAATTGGTACACAGTCTCTCTAGAGCCATTCAACGAAACGGGTCTTTCAGATTTCTCAGACTCCATCCTGATTGGCTAAGATTGGCTTCCAAAGTTCGCAGGAGTGCTCAGTTTCAAACAAAATGCTGCAAATCATTTCTGTCTAAAAGCATTGAACGTGTTGTCTCCAACCAGCTCTCTCTCCATCTCTCACAGAACAACCTGCTGGATCCCAACCAATCAGGATTCAAGAAGGCACACTCCACAGAAACTGCCCTGCTGGCAGTCACAGAAGCACTACATGCTGCCCAGGCTGCTTCCCACTCTGCTGTCCTGATTCTCCTAGACCTATCGGCGGCATTTGACACAGTGAACCACCAGCTGCTCCTAGACACCCTAGCGGATCTAGGCATCGGCGGGACAGCACTAAAGTGGTTCTCTTCCTATCTCACCGACCGGACCTACCAGGTTTCCTGGAAAGGTCTGCTATCATCCCCCCGAACCCTCCAAACTGGGGTCCCACAGGGATCTGTACTTGGTCCGCTCCTTTTCTCACTGTACACCAAATCCCTTGGCACTATCATCTCTGCTCACAATATATCCTATCACTGCTATGCCGATGACACACAACTGTTTCTATCCTTCCCCCCCTCTGCCACTCAGGTGGAAGAGCGCATCACTGCATGCCTGGCTGACATCTCACAGTGGATGTCCTCCAACCACCTCAAGCTGAACCCAGACAAGACTGAGCTTCTCTTCTTCCCAGCTAAGTCCTGCCCTATGCGGGAGCTAACTATTTCCGTAGACAACGCCCTGGTAACGTCTGTCCCAACAGCCAGGAACCTTGGTGTTGTCCTGGACAGTCAGCTCTCGTTTAAAACTCACATCACAACTGTCACTCGATCCTGTAGGTTCACACTCTATAACATACGACGAATTAGACCGTTCCTCACCCAGGAATCAGCCCAGCTCCTAATCCAGACAACAGTCTTGTCAAAACTTGACTATTGTAATTCGCTCCTTACTGGCCTACCGGCATGTGCACTTAAGCCTCTCCAACTGATCCAAAACGCCGCAGCTCGTCTGGTCTTCAACCAGCCAAAATTCTCACATGTCTCCCCCCTGCTCCGCTCCCTGCACTGGCTCCCAGTCGCTGCCCGCACAGAATACAAAACTCTGATGCTGGCATTCAAAGCAACCAAAGGTATGGCTCCCCCATATCTTGCAAGCATGATTGAACCCTACAAACCCTCCCGCGCACTCAGATCAGCCAACGCAGGAAAGCTGGAAGTACCCTCACTAAAAACGCCGGGACAACGCTCCACACGTCCCAAACTCTTCTCCCTTCTGGCCCCAAAACTGTGGAATGCACTCCCCGTTGCAATCAGAACTGCAGCATCACTCCCAATCTTCCGCCGTAGTCTGAAGACCCACCTTTTCAGACTCCATCATGGCCCATAGCACTTATCCTACCCCCTTAGATAGCACTTTTTAGACTTAGATAGCATTTGAAACAGACTTATAGCATGTCATGTAGACAGCACAATAATTGCATTGTATGTAGTCATAGCACATCATAGTACATATGTATAGCATAGTATAGTATATATGTATATTTAATATGTATAGTGTCATTATATAGATATGTTCTAGTTACGTTCTTAGCTTACGCATGTTTCTTGATAAATGCATTTTATATATGTGATGTATTCCCATACTTTTGTTCTTGCCTAATGTAAGTCGCTCTGGATTAAGAGCGTCTGCTAAATGCCTAAATTGTAAATTGTAAATTGTAAATCATGAACACATCGTGTGATTTCCGTGAAATTGTGCACGCACATTCCCACTAGGCAGAGGAAGAAATGCCACATGAACATTTTCAACTCAGCCTCATGTTGGCGCTATAACTGGCCGAAAAGTGTTTTTACCTCTAACTGCACGGATCTGTGGATAACTTTGTATGCCAACTCCCTAGAGGCCAAGGAAAAATCTTTGCCTGGAATTCTTCACATCTGCTCTTTATAGTGCCACCAGGAGGCCGACGTATGTAAAACACATTTTCTAATATTACTCCTTCAGGTTTTATCCAAATTTCACGCAAATCGGTACACATGCTCTCCATAGTCATGTGATCAAGACGGGTTTGTTTGATTTCTCATAATCCACCCTCATTGGCTACGATTGGCTTCTAAACTTTTCAGGAGTAGCCCGCTTTGTACCCGTTTTGTACAAATCGCCACAACTACTCAACGCAGCGTCCGGTTGTGGTGAAACTGTGCATGCATATTCCCACTAGGCTTTGGAAGAAATGCCACTTGACAGTTTTCAAATCAGCCTCATGGTGGCACTACAACAGGCCAAGCCGCGTCACACACACACTCACGTTTATATTGCTCCTAAACATTTTGCCAAACATCACACACACACTCCTATCCTCCTGGTGGAGACCTGTGCCCAGAAGGGCACTTTTTCTAGTTTGTATTATTTTACTGTGAGAGCTTTAGCTCCACTGTACCTGCTGGGCCACACAGACACTTTGCACTTTTTTGTGGCGGCGGTGGCTCATGGGGTATAGTCCAAGAGGAGAATTAGCAAGAGAGACCACTTTGCTTTACTTCCTGTATCTGCGTGAGGTGGGCGGTAACATTATTAGGAGACAGGAAGAATGTTGGAGTCTATTCATTTCCAATGGGAGAGTGAACGTGAACACAGCTTCTGAACCATTCCTTAACTCCATGGTCACTGCACTAAATACTGGACCCAATCATCACAAGGCACACAATATTTACAAAATATTCATAGTAAAATGGCTTATTTTAGCGAGACAAATCAGGAGAAAATCTACTTTGTTAATGAGATTTCTTTATCCCAGTAACAAACTCTCGCGAGACTTGAGATGAGTCCGGAAGCCTCTCTCTGTCCATCTGCAATTTCACGGACAACACATAGGGGGCTCTGACCCCATATTTAAGATGATAATATGTGAATATTATAATGTGAAATGAATGGACATATTTAAAAGGATTAGAAATGATCCTTATGTGCCCAAATTAGAGCTGGCATACTTGGTCTGCATATTGAGACAGGCAGATATGTAGGCACGGTTGAGGAGGATAGATTATGTGTAGTCTGTGTGATCTAAAGGAAATTAAAAATGAAAAGCATTTAGTTTTTTATTGTCCATTCTACAACTCTATTAGGGAGAGACTTTTTAATGAATCATGAATTTATATGGTTGGAGGTTTCGAGAAACTAAAACGACTATTTCAAAAGTACACCTTGTCAGTTGTTTTCAATGTACTTTGTTAAATGACTTGTCAGTGTTGTTGTCTTCTTCTTCTATCGGGTTTCATGGCGGTTGGCAAACCTAAATGGTGCATTACCGCCACCTACTAGACTGAGTGTGGAAACAGTGTTGTTGTCAGGGGGGGGAGGGTGGGGGTCGGGGAGAAGCAAACCACGCCTACTATATTTAGGAGACCATTTGTAGGCTTTGTGTACCATTTAGCCTCTAGTGGATCCAATGAAGATGGCCCATCTTCATACATAAACCATCTTTGGTATAGTGGCCGGATGGTAACCACAAGGTTGCCAGTTCGAACCCGCGGGCTCCCCCAGAGTTAGTGTCGAAGTGTCCTTGAGCAAGACACTGAACCCCGAATTGCTCCCGATATGCAGGTCGGTGCCTTGCATGGTTTCCGCCGCCATCGGTGTGTGAATGGGTGAATGTAATGCACAATCTATGTAAAGCGCCTTGGATAAAGGCGCTTTATAAATGCACCATTTACCATTTACACGTCTTCTTTCTCGTGCCACCCAAAATAAAAGCCACACTGCCAGGCCAGCACTTTGCAACCTCTCCCTCCTCCTGCTCCAAAACAATCGTCTGCCTGCTGGGCCTGCGGCCAGCCTGCATGAATGGCAGCTACACAGTCTTACGTCACCATATTCCCATATCCCATTAAGACCCGAGACCAGACTGCATGGCAGACACTCTACAAAAGTCTTTCTAAATCCTGATGCTGCGTTCACACGGCCATGATGCAAAGCTACAGTCTGCCATTCATTGTCAATGGAAGCCCAGCGACATGAAGATGCAAAGTTGCATCCGTCGTTTGCAGCTGCTGCAAAAGCTACGGCAGCTACAAATGCACTGTGTATCTTTGTATCTTTTGCATCTGCATTACACATTTCTGAAAAACTCAGCAGTGGCGCTGGACACAAGGACCCCCAGAATTATCTGTATTTGGGCCGCGGACCCCCATCTGAAAATATGTTGTTCCAGGGACCCTGCCAGAAGCAAATATTTGAGTTAAAAACGATTGCTATGAAATATATATTCAATAGATTTTTTCAAAAACAGCGAATGGTGAAATTTCTAAAATAAATAAAGCTTGTAGATCTGCTATTTTTCAATAGCCAAAGTAAAGAACAAATTATAACTCTAAACGTGACACAGATGTGTTCCAGGTCTTCATGGGATATGGAGGCTTGTTCCATTACGGACTCTGGCTACAGAGGATTTGTGTGTGCGCAAGTGTGCGTGTGGCGTGCGTGCGTGTCTGTGTGCGCGTGCAGACACACAGAACATGCTGCTCATCCTAGAATTACTCTCCACACCTCAGCAGTTTCACAAATTCCTTCCTTCCTTCCGCGCCGGGGGGTCGGGGGGGTTGTTCAACTACACAACAACAACAACAACAAAGAAACAGCAGATTGGGTAGAAGAAGCAAAGCAGGATGAGCTTGAGGTATTAAAGTAAAAAAACACATCTGCGTTCTATTTTTATCCCCGGAAAGTTACCGAACACCAAAAAGATGTGATGAATACGCAAACGACGTGACATCATTACACTATATAGTCTGACCTCGTTGTTCTTTCCACAGCAGTGCCCAGGCAGTTCCCCTCATGGCCCAGAGGCATGTGAATAAAATGCCTTATTAATAATTAAGCTATTTAAATAGAGATTGGGGGCCACCCCCTTGCCTGCATGCCACTTGGCGTTAATAAAGGGTGTCTCCCCTCTCTTGATTAATTGCAGCAATCTCCAGGTCAGGTGTGCACCGAGGCTTGGAACCGTTGGACAATAAAGAGAGAGAGAGAGAGAGATAGGCCTATCTCACAGCCCGCTTTCCACGCCCACTTCCGGTAAATAGTGGTGTCTTTAACATGAGCATTTACACGTTTTTTTCTCTGGAGAATCTAAGTACATTTTCTAATGTAAAAATGTGACAGACCAATATTATTATGAAGCAAACAAGATGGTAAATCAGGTCGAACAGATAGAACAAACCTTACCTTGAGAAAACAAAAGTTGTAGACTTCTTAAATTACCTCTGTTAACATGTAGCGTCTATGGAGTGACGTCACGCTATCACCACTAACCCCGAAAGGGGGCGTATTTAGGGGGGCGGGGAAATTCTGTGAGATAGGCTTATTGAGAGAGAGAGAGAGAGAGAGAGAGAGAGAAAGAGAGACCCCGGCGCACTATGTATCATTATTATGCAAAGGCTGAACTGTAATTTAGATAGCATGTGATGTGGACAGATGACAGGTCATGTTTAGACCTCGCTTCTATAGTGTGTATAGTTGCAATGTACAGATTATAGACTTTTGGGGGATATTCTACCGTTATAGACTGATGATTGGTTCTTGGATTACCTATATGATCCTAGATGACCATTTCTATGCATTTGATGTATTACCTTGTGTTTGTAAATACTTGTAAATATCATATTGTTTGGATAGGATGTAGGGAATTTATGCAGTTGATATGTTCCGGATTGTCTTTTTAACCACTTCCAACCTGGCATTGACCTTGAGCCAAGTATTTTAACCCATTTTGACCAGATCAGATTCTATCTTCTGAAAAAGCTATGTTTCTATGTCAGTGGTTCTTCGATTTTTCAAAAATAGCATATCTACAAGCTCGTGGCGCGGGCGCGCTATGAGCTTGTAGATCTGCTATTTTTCAATAGCTAAAGCATCACATAATGCACCAAAAGGGGTTCCCGCCCAAACTGGGTTAATATGGCGTGCATTGTCCAACCACAACACTTCCAACACCAACCTTCTACTTCCCCTCATAAGACCAAAGCTCTAAGGTCTGTGGAAAGCCCTCCCTGACCACTCCAGAGTCCAGATGCCCACCCACTCTACTTTTAACCCATTTTGGGGCGGGAACCCCTTTTGGTGTTAGCATTATGTTATGCTTTAGCTATTGAAAAATAGCAGATCTACAAGCTCATAGCGCGCCACCGAGTGGCGCGCTACGAGCTTGTAGGTCTGCTATTTTTGAAAAATCGAAGAACGACTGACATAGAAACATAGCTTTTTCAGAAAACTGTCAGGATGTAGAAGACATTTTTAGAATCTGATCTCAGGTCAAAATGGACTAAAAACCTACCCTTTTAACAAATTATTTTATTAAGTTTTTCCCTATGCCTTGATTTTCCTTAGCTTTAATTATGTATTTCTTTCCCCTCCTTTGCCGTTGCTTTATGCCATTGTTTCTAGTAGCACGTTGAGATTTGTTAACATGTATTGTAAAGGGTGTTACAAATAAAATATATGATCTAGTATTTAACGCATGGACTGTTGGGCCCACCGCACCATTTTTCCTATACGAAGCCCTCTTTTTTCACAGCAGACAACGGACATGCGGCGTCCGTTTAAATCCCCTCTCTCCTCTCTTCTGGTGGCATGTGTTGACCTTGTGGTTGTTTAGATAGTTGCTGCATGCATGCTGAAGCCTCTCTCCATCCAAACAGCTCGTCAGCCCGCAGCCTTTATCCCATGTGAAGGCACACAGATTGAACGCTTCACCACGTTCCCAGGCACGCAGCCACAGCCGACCGGGTCCGCTCGGCTGCTCCACTAGACCACTGATACCGGATTCTAACTAAATGTCTTGATATGACATGTTTCTATAGTTTCATTATATAGAGATTCCACTGTTACGTTCTTAGCTTGTTTCTTGAATACTATTTCTTATGTATGTGATGTATTGCTATGATTTTGTTCTTGCCTAATGTAATTCGCTCTGGATTAAGAGCGTCTGCTAAATGCCTAAATTGTAAATTTAAATTATATATAATTTAAAACTACTTCATGTCAAGGACCCCAAAAATTATTATGTAATTGGCCACCGACCCCCCATCTGAAAATATTTAGTTCCAGCCAGGGACTCCCAGATATGTAGATCTGCTATTTCTTTTTCAATAGCTAAAGTTTAAAACAATGGTTAAAAGTGGTAAAAAGCTATATACGGTGACACAGATGCATTCCAGGTATCAATGGGCTAGACTGTGTCCCCCAGTAGTACTGCACCCCCCACCCCCTCCCTCCTCCTCTCTACCCTCCCTTAGGTACTCTGTGCTGGAAGGAAGTGATGTAAATCTCTCTCTCTCTCTCGCTCTCTCTCTAAAGGGGCCTGCTCTGCTCACTGCAGTTGGAAATTGGCTCTCTCGGTCGAGCAGGGCTGGGAGATAAGCTGACTCACAGTGTACAGGAGGTGAATGCTGAACAGGGTACTTGGGGGGGAAACGGGGGTTTGGGGGTGTTCTAGGTTACTAAAGCCTGATGAAAAGGTCGGTGTGCGATGGTCGCATGCATGCCGAAAAAGCTCACAACGTGTTGCTTGCGCGATAAGCTGTGAGTTTATAGAACGGCTATTTTCGGGTCCTATATACACCGTTGTACGACTGCACATATTTGTCACATCACGGCCCTTTTGGACAAGTGACACTCAACACGATACACACAAGAAATTTCTGGGGGGGGTGATTTGCCCTGCATGCAGCGACACGGTAAAAATGAACCTCTCAGACATGATTCACAACTTACAATTTAGGCTTTTTTTTTTGCAGACACTCTTAATCCAGAGCGATTTACAATAAGCAAGAACAACACTTAGGAAATACATCAAATGCATAGAAATAGTCTAACTAAGAACCTGTCATCCGTCTAACAGTAGAATATCCGCACATTGAAGCTATATAAACACCATAGAATGCCAGATCAATAATGACGTGGCATCCGTCTACTGTCAACATGTGTCCCTGAGCCCAGTCAACATGTGTCCCTGAGCCCAGTCAACATGTGTCCCTGAGCCCAGTCAACATGTGTCCCTGAGCCCAGTCAACATGTGTCCCTGAGCCCAGTCAACATGTGTCCCTGAGCCCAGTCAACATGTGTCCCTGAGCCCAGTCAACATGTGTCCCTGAGCCGAGTCAACATGTGTCCCTGAGCCCAGTCAACATGTGTCCCTGAGCCCAGTCAACATGTGTCCCTGAGCCCAGTCAACATGTGTCCCTGAGCCCAGTCAACATGTGTCCCTGAGCCCAGTCAACATGTGTCCCTGAGCCCAGTCAACATGTGTCCCTGAGCCCAGTCAACATGTGTCCCTGAGCCCAGTCAACATGTGTCCCTGAGCCCAGTCAACATGTGTCCCTGAGCCCAGTCAACATGTGTCCCTGAGCTCAGTCAACATGTGTCCCTGAGCCCAGTCAACATGTGTCCCTGAGCCCAGTCAACATGTGTCCCTGAGCCCAGTCAACATGTGTCCCTGAGCCCAGTCAACATGTGTCCCTGAGCTCAGTCAACATGTGTCCCTGAGCCCAGTCAACATGTGTCCCTGAGCCCAGTCAACATGTGTCCCTGAGCTCAGTCAACATGTGTCCCTGAGCCCAGTCAACATGTGTCCCTGAGCCCAGTCAACATGTGTCCCTGAGCCCAGTCAACATGTGTCCCTGAGCCCAGTCAACATGTGTCCCTGAGCTCAGTCAACATGTGTCCCTGAGCCCAGTCAACATGTGTCCCTGAGCCCAGTCAACATGTGTCCCTGAGCTCAGTCAACATGTGTCCCTGAGCCCAGTCAACATGTGTCCCTGAGCCCAGTCAACATGTGTCCCTGAGCCCAGTCAACATGTGTCCCTGAGCCCAGTCAACATGTGTCCCTGAGCCCAGTCAACATGTGTCCCTGAGCCCAGTCAACATGTGTCCCTGAGCTCAGTCAACATGTGTCCCTGAGCTCAGTCAACATGTGTCCCTGAGCCCAGTCAACATGTGTCCCTGAGCCCAGTCAACATGTGTCCCTGAGCCCAGTCAACATGTGTCCCTGAGCCCAGTCAACATGTGTCCCTGAGCCCAGTCAACATGTGTCCCTGAGCCCAGTCAACATGTGTCCCTGAGCCCAGTCAACATGTGTCCCTGAGCCCAGTCAACATGTGTCCCTGAGCCCAGTCAACATGTGTCCCTGAGCCCAGTCAACATGTGTCCCTGAGCCCAGTCAACATGTGTCCCTGAGCCCAGTCAACATGTGTCCCTGAGCCCAGTCAACATGTGTCCCTGAGCCCAGTCAACATGTGTCCCTGAGCCCAGTCAACATGTGTCCCTGAGCCCAGTCAACATGTGTCCCTGAGCCCAGTCAACATGTGTCCCTGAGCCCAGTCAACATGTGTCCCTGAGCCCAGTCAACATGTGTCCCTGAGCCCAGTCAACATGTGTCCCTGAGCCCAGTCAGGACAACACTGGCTTCACTGCACCGTGTGCACTTAGTAGCAGTGTTGATTTTGTCGACTAAAACTATGACGAAAAATGTTCGTCGGCTAAAAACAAAGCTAAGCTAAAACTAAGCTACGGCGATGACTAAAACTAAGACTAAATATAGTGACAATTTCGTCAACAAACAAACTAGACTGATCCGGGCACACTAGGTTAAAAAATGAGGAACGCCTTTATTAAATTAAAAGGCAACTGCCAACATGTTTCGACCTAACATGTTGGCAGTTGCCTTTTAATTTAATAAAAGGCGTTCCTTATTGTATAACCGTGTGTGGCCGGATCCTTCTTTTTTTTATCATGTTTTGATGCTGTTTTTTGATCCGTGTGAGCACCTTTTTTATCATTATCACATCCTGCTACCTCCATTGCGCACCTGGTTAGTTCCTCTTTTTTTTTCAAACAAACTAGACTAGTGGACAAGAGATCAAGTAGAACTAAAAGACAAGACACTGTATATGGCAGCGGTGGCCGAACGGATTGCGGAGCGGTCTTGATACCGGAAGGTCGCCAGTTCGAATCAGCGGTCCGACACGTTACAATTACCACCGCTGAAGTGCCCTTGAGCAAGGCATTGAACCACTACCATGAAATGTTCTATGAGCAGGGCCTGGCTGGAAACAAGTTCTTGAGCTTAGCCCAGATACCCTGGGTAAATATAGTAACTTTGCTTTGCTTTGCTTGGTTGCTGCGACGTGTTGTGAGCATGAAGATCTGCTATTTTCAGCATGCAAGTGTAAAAGCAGGCATTGCGACGTCATCAAGGCCTGCAAAAATGCATCTGTGCATAAAATATGACTAAAATGAAATGAAGTTTCATTCCAAAGACTGACTAAAACTAAATGAAGTTTCATTACAAAGACTATGAAACATAATGCCTTCCACAGCAGGGAAACAGCACCACCTCATGGCCTCAGTTGGAAGTGCAGCACCCGGGATAAGAATCAGGGCAGTGGGGGAGTGAAATGGTTTGGGATTCCCTGCCTCAGAAGGAGCTCGTCTGGGCGACGCCGGTCGGCTGAGGACACACGGGGCCAATGAGGGGAACTATTACTGCATCAGAGCATGCATCGCTGTGATCAATACAAATAATTAATCACTCTCACAGCTGCTTTAAGCCATCAAGACCTGAGATCAGATTCTAAAAATGTCTTTTACATCCTGACAGTTTTCTGAAAAAGCTATGTTTCTGTGTCAGTCGTTCTTCGATTTTTCAAAAATAGCAGACCTACAAGCTTGTAGCGCGCCACTCGGTGGCGTGCTATGAGCTTGTAGATCTGCTATTTTTCAATAGCTAAAGCATAACATAATGCTAACACCAAAAGGGGTTCCCGCCCAAAATGTGTTAAGTGAGACCGGTGTGAAAAGCCATTTCACGGCTGCTGGTCCAAACCCTCCAAACCCTCCCAGACATTGAGGACACCGAGGCAGGCCTGTGACTTATTGTAAGCCGTCTGACAAGAGAGAGAACGCCGACCCATATATATCTGCGTCGGCCAGAGGTAGGGGGGGGAAGAAAAAGTACTCACATTATTCTTTACTTTAAGTAAAAGTATCAATACTGCAATGTAGAAATACTCAGAAACTTCCGGAATTCAAAATGCACAAAAGGTGTTTGCATCAAAATGTACTTAAAGTACCGAAATTATTATTTTAATTATGCAGAATTTTCCATTTCAAGTTTTCAAATGTATAAAAATAAAAATCACACCCGTGTGAACTGAGTGGTGTAAGGTCTTAGCCTGTCTGACGTAATGAAATCATGTCTGACGTAATGAAATCACACCCGGGTGAACAGGGTGAACATAGCAACCATGCTCATTGTTTCTGCACAAACAAAGCCAGTTGTATGAAATCACACCCGGGTGAACATAGCAACCATGCTCATTTTTTCTGCACAACAAAGCCAGTTGTAGGAGTGGTTTACACCACTCAAAAAAGGTTGAGCTATTTTCAAATGTCCAAAGATTTTCAAATGGCCGAAATGTGAAATGGGTTGAAGTGGTTAATATATGTTTTGTAATAATAATCAAAATCTACAAAGTAACAAGTAACTAAAGCAATTGTTCTGAACATGCCGAACCGGTGGAAAAGGGGGGCCATGCAGCAGAGTGTACAAATGGAACCAAATGGACCCGTGCGTGCGTGCACTCTCAGAGTCACAGAACTGGAACGGTCCATTTGGATGGACCACCTTCAAGCAGCAACCCCCGAAGGTCCCTCCTCAACCCACTTTGAGGACCACGTACAGCACTAGTAGACAGTATAGTATACATTTAGGGCCAGCTCTGTTTCTGGAAATATTTGTACTGTACGTCGATTGGCAAAAAATATATATTAGGGCAGTCGGATATCCCTTAGCGTATTAGCGTATAATGTGTTTAGCTGCTAAAACGCATTACTTTGCAAACAACAACAAACAACAAGAAAACACTTCATCACTTCAAGTTTTCATCTCGTGCATCTCTCTCTCTCTCTCTCTCTAAAGCAGGTGTGTAATGGTGAAAGGCCATTACAGCCGCACTTAACCAGTGTTGCCACATCTTGCGAGAGAAACAAGCGACCACGTCAATGAAAACAAGCCCAGAAGAAGCGACTAACCTACTGCACGAACCCTTTAAAAGTATACACTACATCGGCTATTTGTTACAGCGTGTGTACGTAGATGATGTGCTATTTTTCCCCAAAGAAATCGTGAAATAAAATGTGAAATATTCACAATGCACACAAATCTGGTATGGGGATCCCTGGCACAAAACATTCTCACATGGGGGTTAACTAATGTGGAGGTCCATCCATCACATGAAAATATTTGAAAACCACTGGTCACAAAAGATTTGAAGCAGCAAGCCCCAAAAAATAACACAGCCGGCAACCTTACAAGCTACCAAAGTCGCTTATAGTGAGCGGACCTGGCAACACTGCCACTAACGAGAGTCCAGTGTGAGTATTTCCCTGCGGTGGTCCCCGATAGGGTGTTATCTCACACATGCACGCACGCACGCACGCGCTAGATGGGATAAGCTCCATCTGTCTTCATGACTGTCTGGTCGTTTATTGCTTTAGGAGAAGTGTGCGTGTGTGTGTGTGTGTGTGTGTGTGTGTGTGTGTGTGTGTGTGTGTGTGTGTGTGTGTGTGTGTGTGTGTGTGTGTGCGTGTGTTGCATCTGTGAGCGTTTTCCTCTCCTCTCAGCCGGAGAGGAAAACCAATATTAGTTTTCCACCAACGGTTGCATCTATGTATGTTGTTCTATTACAGCAACATGGCTGCCGTGAGAGAGTCGCCACGTCCTGCCAGCGTAAACACAATAGAGCAGAGAGTCGCCACGTCCTGCCAGCGTAAACACAATAGAGCAGAGAGTCGCCACGTCCTGCCAGCGTAAACACAATAGAGCAGAGAGTCGCCACGTCCTGCCAGCGTAAACACAATAGAGCAGAGGTTTTAAACACAGAGCAGAGGTTTTAAACACAACAGAGCAGAGGTTTTAAACACAGAGCAGAGGTTTTAAACACAATAGAGCAGAGGTTTTAAACACAATAGAGCAGAGGTTTTAAACACAACAGAGCAGAGGTTTTAAACACAATAGAGCAGAGGTTTTAAACACAGAGCAGAGGTTTTAAACACAACAGAGCAGAGGTTTTAAACACAACAGAGCAGAGGTTTTAAACACAATAGAGCAGAGGTTTTAAACACAACAGAGCAGAGGTTTTAAACACAATAGAGCAGAGGTTTTAAACACAATAGAGCAGAGGTTTTAAACACAACAGAGCAGAGGTTTTAAACACAATAGAGCAGAGGTTTTAAACACAACAGAGCAGAGGTTTAAACACAATAGAGCAGAGGTTTTAAACACAACAGAGCAGAGGTTTAAACACAATAGAGCAGAGGTTTTAAACACAACAGAGCAGAGGTTTTAAACACAACAGAGCAGAGGTTTTAAACACAATAGAGCAGAGGTTTTAAACACAATAGAGCAGAGGTTTTAAACACAACAGAGCAGAGGTTTTAAACACAACAGAGCAGAGGTTTTAAACACAACAGAGCAGAGGTTTTAAACACAACAGAGCAGAGGGTTTAAACACAACAGAGCAGAGGTTTTAAACACAACAGAGCAGAGGTTTTAAACACAATAGAGCAGAGGTTTTAAACACAACAGAGCAGAGGTTTTAAACACAATAGAGCAGAGGTTTTAAACACAACAGAGCAGAGGTTTTAAACACAATAGAGCAGAGGTTTTAAACACAACAGAGCAGAGGTTTTAAACACAACAGAGCAGAGGTTTTAAACACAACAGAGCAGAGGTTTTAAACACAATAGAGCAGAGGGTTTAAACACAACAGAGCAGAGGTTTTAAACACAACAGAGCAGAGGTTTTAAACACAACAGAGCAGAGGTTTTAAACACAATAGAGCAGAGGTTTTAAACACAACAGAGCAGAGGTTTTAAACACAACAGAGCAGAGGTTTTAAACACAACAGAGCAGAGGTTTTAAACACAATAGAGCAGAGGTTTTAAACACAATAGAGCAGAGGTTTTCAACACAATAGAGCAGAGGTTTTAAACACAACAGAGCAGAGGTTTTAAACACAACAGAGCAGAGGTTTTAAACACAACAGAGCAGAGGTTTTAAACACAACAGAGCAGAGGTTTTAAACACAATAGAGCAGAGGTTTTAAACACAATAGAGTAGAGGTTTTAAACACAACAGAGCAGAGGTTTTAAACACAACAGAGCAGAGGTTTTAAACACAGAGCAGAGGTTTTCAACACAATAGAGCAGAGGTTTTAAACACAACAGAGCAGAGGTTTTAAACACAACAGAGCAGAGGTTTTAAACACAACAGAGCAGAGGTTTTAAACACAACAGAGCAGAGGTTTTAAACACAACAGAGCAGAGGTTTTAAACACAACAGAGCAGAGGTTTTAAACACAATAGAGCAGAGGTTTTAAACACAGAGCAGAGGTTTTAAACACAACAGAGCAGAGGTTTTAAACACAATAGAGCAGAGGTTTTAAACACAATAGAGCAGAGGTTTTAAACACAGAGCAGAGGTTTTAAACACAGAGCAGAGGTTTTAAACACAACAGAGCAGAGGTTTTAAACACAGAGCAGAGGTTTTAAACACAATAGAGCAGAGGTTTTAAACACAGAGCAGAGGTTTTAAACACAGAGCAGAGGTTTTAAACACAATAGAGCAGAGGTTTTAAACACAATAGAGCAGAGGTTTTAAACACAATAGAGCAGAGGTTTTAAACACAATAGAGCAGAGGTTTTAAACACAATAGAGCAGAGGTTTTAAACACAATAGAGCAGAGGTTTTAAACACAATAGAGCAGAGGTTTTAAACACAACAGAGCAGAGGTTTTAAACACAACAGAGCAGAGGTTTTAAACACAATAGAGCAGAGGTTTTAAACACAATAGAGCAGAGGTTTTAAACACAACAGAGCAGAGGTTTTAAACACAGCGCAGAGGTTTTAAACACAACAGAGCAGAGGTTTTAAACACAACAGAGCAGAGGTTTTAAACACAACAGAGCAGAGGTTTTAAACACAACAGAGCAGAGGTTTTAAACACAACAGAGCAGAGGTTTTAAACACAACAGAGCAGAGGTTTTAAACACAGAGCAGAGGTTTTAAACACAACAGAGCAGAGGTTTTAAACACAACAGAGCAGAGGTTTTAAACACAACAGAGCAGAGGTTTTAAACACAGAGCAGAGGTTTTAAACACAACAGAGCAGAGGTTTTAAACACAACAGAGCAGAGGTTTTAAACACAACAGAGCAGAGGTTTTAAACACAACAGAGCAGAGGTTTTAAACACAATAGAGCAGAGGTTTTAAACACAACAGAGCAGAGGTTTTAAACACAACAGAGCAGAGGTTTTAAACACAACAGAGCAGAGGTTTTAAACACAACAGAGCAGAGGTTTTAAACACAGAGCAGAGGTTTTAAACACAACAGAGCAGAGGTTTTAAACACAATAGAGCAGAGGTTTTAAACACAGAGCAGAGGTTTTCAAGACTTTTCAGATCTAGTTCCATTGTTTATTCACCATTTGAGCCACGGACCACCATTTGATGACATTTAGCCTCTCAGACCCAACACTAAAGAATATTTTGTTATCGTTGGATATGTTTGTCTACAATTCCATGCTGTATTGATGTTGGTACCATAGGAGGAATACCAGGTCAAACGTTGATCAAAATAACAATTATTTTCCGCAGACGTTTAACAATAATTTATCTCTTGAGAGTGTAAAATGAAACCCTTCATTTGACACTGTTAAAGGAGCATTCAGTGATTTGGGTGATTTGGAAAACCACCCAGTCCGCCCCGGTAACAAAATGTGCACATGCACGCTCTACAGTGGGGGGAAGTGCAACAGGCCAACAGCATGTGCACCAAGGCCCGCCCCCACTCGATCATGATTGGAGGAAGGCCCCTCTCATCCTGATTGGATGACGGTTTTGCCACCCGCCACCAAAACTGAAACTAGGGTTTTTTGACCCCAGGGGCTCACTGGGGACAGGGAGGAACTCCTTATATGGTCAGCACACTCTATAGTAGGGAGGATTATCCAGAAAAAAAGAAAAAATAAGTGATATTTGAATTAAGTCAAATCACTGAATATACCTTTAAAGATCTACAGTATAAGGGTCCATTTGGTTACCAACTCTCCATCATATTAGCTGGGGACGACCACTGGTGGTCACCGGACCACTGGTTGAGTGGTACTGAAGTCCTGGCGTTTTTCCCCTCGCAAATCTCATAGAGAAGATCTTCTTAAGCCCAAACAAACCACACCAAAGGGTTTTTAAGGTCAACCACACCAAAACGGTTTTGTCCCAAGGAGTCCCTACTGGTGTGGTTTGGGCTTTAGATTGCATTATTATACGAAACTGTATAGGTTCCAAAAATGAACAAGCCGTCCAGGTGATTTTTCTTTATGCCCTCTCCGGCGTCGCTCACCCTGACATCCACAGGGCAGTAATTATCGCCAAAGCTGAGCGCACACAAAGCCGGCCATAGAGGCTCCCACCAGAAAGGGCTCAGCTCCAGGAGTCGTTTCTTTAGACGCCACTGAAGTATTGGAGAACAGCACGCCAACGCATGCCAGCTTGATAAGTGGCAAAACCAGCGGGACTAGCTAGCCTGGCAGGCAGACAGCCAGCCCGTCGGTCAGACATAGAAAGGCGCCACGCCGCCGCACCATTGTGACTGAGTGACCAACAGCAGGTGGGCTACGTGTTGTTACATCGTGCGGTTAATGAGGTGCAGTGTGATTGTATTGTTGTTGCATTGTAGTGTGTTGTGATTGCCAGTGGTGGAAAAAGTACTCGCATGTTTTACTTAAGTAAAAGTATCAATACTGGCCGAAATGTATATTATAGTGTTGAAGTGGTTAGTGTATGTTTTGTAATAATAATGACATCATCTACAGAGTAAATAAAGTTTTCAAATAAATGTAGTGGAGTAAAAGTGCATCATCATTTGGATCCGAGATGTAGTGGAGTAGAAGAAAAAGTAGCATTTTGGAAATTAGAAATACTCAAGTAAACACCTTAAAATCTTCCATCCATCCATCCATCCATCTTCAACCGCTTATCCGTAGTCGGGTCGCGGGGGCAACAGCTTCACCAGAGAGCTCCAGACTTCCCTCTCCAGAGCAACATTAGTGACTTCCTCCTGGAGCACTCTGGTGGAGCTGATGCCCCCGCGACCCGACTATGGAAAAGCGGTTGAAGATGGATGGATGAACAACGATATAGTAGTTACCATAATATATACTTAGGTGACTGGGGTCCCCCAGGGCTCTGTACAAGGTCCGCTCCTTCTCCCCCTCTACACCCCTCCTGTTCTGTTCTTTGACTATATAGAAGTGTCTATTTGTACGTCTCTAAATGTTTTGATGAATTGAACAAGGTGGACCCTCTTGTAAACAAGTGTAACGCTTAATTGGGTTGTCCACTCAGTTAACAGTCTTTATATTGAGGTTGTGCTTGAAATGTACTGTGATTCTGCAAACTGTTAATAAATATTTCAATCAATCAATCAATCAATCAAAACCACATCTCTTCGCCGAAAATAGCAGATATACCAGCTTACGCGTTGCTTGCAACACATGAGACACTGTGAGCTTGTAGATATATTTTTACGGCAAATGTTCACCCCAGAATATGGACGTTAGGGGTCATTGGTGTGGTTAAACATCCCTCATGCTCTACAATGAGCCTCTCTCTCCTGCTGGTTACGTCCATTATGCACATTAATATTCTGAGAACGTTCCGGAAAGCACAGGACCAGCCAGGCCTTTTGTATTTCATTTCATTCCATTCCATTTATTCCATCTCTATAGTTGGCACGTTGTAAAAGCCGTGTTCCATTGTTTTGTATAATTCACTTTTTTTGTCAACCCCAATATTCAAACTGCACTTACAGTATGGGGAGTGTGTAAGACTCGACACACACTGGACACAGTCAACTGAGGTTAACTGAGGTTTAAAGGAGAATTCCATACTAAAAGGCTTTATTACCTTTCTTTGTAGTTGTTACGTCCCCACCAAAGAGGTCCGGGTGTTATTTTGTGCAAAAGCTCCTTATTGGCTATTTCCCCTACCATAAGCCCTAAATGAATTGCATTGAATGGGAATTGAATGGGGCTATGGGGTGTTGTGCTAATTCGCTTATTTCCTTTGCTCAAAATTATTATTTTTTTGTATATATCCTCTCTTCATAATGTAAATAATATCCCAAGCGGCACACTTTACTACTTATTTAGATGGAAATAAGCGAATTAGCACAACACCCCATAGCCCCATTCAATTCAATGCAATTCATTGAGGGCTTATGGTAGGGGACATAGGCAATAAGGAGTTTTTGCACAAAAAAAAACCTGGACCTCTTTGTGGGGATGTAACGACTACTAAGAAAGGTAAGAAAGCCTTTTAGTATGGAATTCTCCTTTAAGGTTATAGGTTTAAAGCTGCTATAAGCAATAATATGTACAAAATGTAATGACCCTTTTTTTGTATTCAGGCAGCCAGCAATGGGTAGAACACTCCCAAAAAAAATTAGTCTCTGACAAATCTAGGGGCCGCAATCTGCATTCAAAGATGTTCATAGAAGCTTTGTCATTGGTCGGGAAAAAGAACCTGGTCGCAATGACTAACCAACCAGGAAGTGGACAGGCAAATCGACCAATGACAAAGATTCTAAGGAAAATCTTTGAATGCAGATTGCGGCCCCTAGATTCTAGATTCTACCCATCGCTGTCTGTCTGGAAAAAAAATAGTTTTACTGAGGTTATGTTTAGGAATAATTTTAGGTTTAGGGCATAATTTCACTGAGGTTACGTTTAGGAATAATCTTAGGTTTAGGCCAAGGGCATAGTTTTACTGCGAGCTTTGGTATTCCAGTGGCTGCACTTATAGTGACTTTGCCACGTTCCGATTCGTGATTTGCGTCTGGAGGAGCCGAGAGAGAATATAACTAGACAGGAGGCCCCTCAAGGTGCTTGGAGCAAGGATGTCAAGTGGATACTTTGCGGAAGGTCTTTTTTGTTGGAAGGAGAGACGTTAAAAGTCCTCACTCAATAAGAGTGTAGTCTGACATAATGAACTATATATTTGGGCATGAAAACTAAACTACTTTTTAACACTGGAGGACACAGTGCAGTGGAACAATGACAGAAGGTCAATGTCAGACTAGTAAAATGTTATTGTAAACTATATTGTGTGTTTACAAAACTAACTAAAACGAACTGGAATTATGTCTTAGGTGGTAAGGGCATTTTGCCTTTTAAGGTGCGCTTAAATGGTGGCATCTTTTGTTGAGATTTTATTACACAATAGGCCTACTTACTCACAATTTTTTTTTAATCCTGCACCTGACAAATGACCCAAAGTAGAGATAAAACTAATAAAAACTAAACTAAAACTAAGCGTTATTACAAAAATTAAAACTAAACACACTCTAAAAAATAATTTAAAAAATGCTAAAACTAAACCGTAATGACAAATCCAAAACTATTATAACCTTGGTTTGGAGTTTACATCTGCAAGCTGAAAATACCGCAGTCTGATGAGACCAGGAGAGGAATATGATCCATCCGTCAGCCATTCCAAAAATAAACTGCTTTATTTTCGCAGCAGGAAGTCTGGAGACTGTACCAAACGGGCATGGAGGAGATGCCAAAACAATAGTGTTCAACAATGGACGGACGCTCCCTCAAACGGTCACCAGGTCTCCCCTGTGGGACCAGGGCCGGATTTAGCCAGCCCCACTCAGGTGGGCAGACAGAATTGTAAGGGGGGCGACCCCGGACGCGCCGCACAGCGGCGCGGCCAAACATTTTTTGGGGGTTCAAACCCCACAGTACCCCTGAAATGCATAGAAAACTGCTTTTTTTTGGCACAGCCAATAAAACAATTGGGGGTTCAAACCCCACAGTACCCCTGAAATGCATAGAAAACTGCTTTTTTTTGCACAGTTATACTGTGCTATAAAATTCCTGATATAATATCAGGAATTTCATAATATTATTATTATTATTATTACCTGTGCTTGATGCTGGTCCTGCTGCCACTTCTGCCTCCTCCTCCCCATCTGTCACTCTGTCATGCAACTGTATGGTCTTGGTTGTTTTTCTAACTTTGTCTTTAATGACATTATCTTCTTCAACTCTTTCCTTTCTCTTAAAGAGCTGAGCTAATGTTGGTTGCGTTGCCATTTTGCTTATATATATTTTTAGCGCATTCTTCTGCTGACTTTTTAGTTTACTTCTCAAAACAGTTGCCACCATAGAGTATATAAAAGGAGGTTCAGATGTCGCAGTCGCACCAAATGCACGTTTGGGGTATGTACTTAATATGGGTTGGAATGGTGCATCTCCATTCAAGTCTGTGCTCACTGGAGCCGAGACCGAGACAGCGGAGTCTGTGGCCGCAGCCGCCGCACTGGCCGGTGTTGAAACACTGTTTGTGGGGGGGGAATGAACAGCAGCAGCAGCGATAGCCTCTGTGTTAGCAACAGTGCTAACAGATGGGCTAGGGACTGCACTCACTGCAGAGGCAACAGCAGCGATAGCCTCTGTGTTAGCAACAGTGCTAACAGATGTGCTAGGGACTGCACTCACTGCAGAGGCAGAAGCAGCACTAGGCTTGCTTTTGCTTATAGGCTTAAAGAAAGGATGCATGTCGCTCTCTTTCTTGCTACCAACAGAGTGAGCAGACGGGAGCACACAGAGAGAGTGATTGTGTGAGATAAAGTTTATTTAGAAAATAATCACTGAAACGTATTTTCTCATTGTCTGTGTTTGAGCATGTAGAACTCCTGATTCGTGGATCTGTTGCTGGAGGCGTGGTTATGTGTAGGGGGTTTTCGACGCAGCTCATTCTCCTCAGTGTGTGCCCTGTGTTGTGTTCTGAACACTTCTCTGTTGTGCTAATTTTGCTAGACGTCGGGTCCCTCCGCCTCGCTACCGAGACACAACTTTTGCGGTATGCGTTCATTGTTGGGTCTAAAAATGCTGCGCAGTGCCCACCCAATCAGAAACGGTACAGATATTTCATGATATTTTTTATAGGCAAAAAAATAAAGGATCCCCATAACTTTTGATTGGGTGGGCAGGACGCACGTTTGGGTGGGCTGTGCCCACCCCTGCCCCCCCCTAGAACCGGCCCTGTGTGGGACGCTCCCTCAAACGGTCACCAGGTCTCCCCTGTGGGACGCTCCCTCAAACGGTCACCAGGTCTCCCCTGTGGGACGCTCCCTCAAACGGTCACCAGGTCTCCCCTGTGGGACGCTCCCTCAAACGGTCACCAGGTCTCCCCTGTGGGACGCTCCCTCAAACGGTCACCAGGTCTCCCCTGTGGGACGCTCCCTCAAACGGTCACCAGGTCTCCCCTGTGGCGAGCCAGTGGGGTTCAGTCGATTCAAACGGTCACCAGGTCTCCCCCGTGGCAAGCCAGTGGGGTTCAGTCGATTCAAACGGTCACCAGGTCTCCCCTGTGGCGAGCCAGTGGGGTTCAGTCGATTCAAACGGTCACCAGGTCTCCCCTGTGGCGAGCCAGTGGGGTTCAGTCGATTCAAACGGTCACCAGGTCTCCCCTGTGGCGAGCCAGTGGGGTTCAGTCGATTCAAACGGTCACCAGGTCTCCCCTGTGGCGAGCCAGTGGGGTTCAGTCGATTCAAACGGTCACCAGGTCTCCCCTGTGGCGAGCCAGTGGGGTTCAGTCGATTCAAACGGTCACCAGGTCTCCCCTGTGGCGAGCCAGTGGGGTTCAGTCAAACGGTCACCAGGTCTCCCCTGTGGCGAGCCAGTGGGGTAAACGGTCACCAGGTCTCCCCTGTGGCGAGCCAGTGGGGTAAACGGTCACCAGGTCTCCCCTGTGGCGAGCCAGTGGGGTAAACGGTCACCAGGTCTCCCCTGTGGCGAGCCAGTGGGGTAAACGGTCACCAGGTCTCCCCTGTGGCGAGCCAGTGGGGTAAACGGTCACCAGGTCTCCCCTGTGGCGAGCCAGTGGGGTAAACGGTCACCAGGTCTCCCCTGTGGCGAGCCAGTGGGGTTCAGTCCATTCGGGTCAGGCTGGCACGCAACATATTAAGCACCTGCCTGGCATTTTGCTAAATCCTTCCTTTCACTGAAAGGACCTGC
Organism: Electrona antarctica; assembly: GCF_951216825.1. NCBI lineage: Eukaryota > Metazoa > Chordata > Actinopteri > Myctophiformes > Myctophidae > Electrona > Electrona antarctica. The sequence goes on along the minus strand of NC_136799.1, from coordinate 9,316,141 downwards.
TGGGTCAAATTTGGATTTGAAAATGCTTCATATACTGAAACACATGCGAGTGCTTCGTTTAGAATTAACTTGCGAGTATGGTGGTCACTTTGAGGCGAGTATGTATGAGTCCCATTCAGCACAAGCTGCAAACTTGTTGAGTGCCTTCTGGACTAGGCCTAGACTAGGGCGAGTACTAAAATAGAAGTCAGTTATTTATTATTATTATTATTATCATTATTGCTACAAATTTTGACCTGGGCCGCACTGATCCCCCGCCACACACCCACCCGACTCTCTGAATCGCTGGCAAGGGCAGGATGTTTTAACTCTGGCAGTGGAGTTGACGAGTGAAGTGATTATTTTACAATTCATCTCTCCCTGATATCTTCACTGTGAAATCTGTATTTTTTTATTAAATTTGTTGCCAGTGCATCATTAAAATGCCAGAGAATACAGCTCATAACCACAACAGAATACAGCTCATAACCACAACAGAGGGTTGACAGCATTCAACGTTGGGTCTTCTGGTTGTGGTTGTGGCCGTACATCGTTATCCTGACTAATCTAATCACAAGCCAGCCACCAGCAGACAGACAGCATACGAGACATTCGGTCTCTGGCCATTCTGCAGATAATGTCACTTCCTCTCTGTATACACAAACTCTGCTTTTTGTCGTCGTCGTCCCGTCCCCCCCCCCCGTCCCCCACAAAGTCGACTGGACAGCAGCCTTCTGTAGTATAGTGAGAAGTTCCAAAAGGATCATCTTTGATGTACAGTCCAACACCTGCACATGTTTGGATATGTACTAGCCTATGTTCATGCCTATTTATTTATTGGTTCAGATCGTGTAGATTGTGTATATGGTGTATTTTGCCCTGCTACTAAATAGTAGTAGTGTGGCAGCGGTGGCCGAACGGTTTGCGGAGCGGTCTTGATACGGGAAGGTCGCCAGTTCGTATCCCCGGACCGGCACGTTAAAATTACCACCGCTGAAGTGCCCTTGAGCAAGGCATTGAACTACTACCATGAAATGTTCTATGAGCAGGGCCTGGCTGTAAACTGTAAAGTATCTGATGCTTAGTCCAGTTACCCTGGGTAAATATAGTAACTTTGCTTTGCTTTGCTTTAGGACTGGGGACTTTTTGTATTTATTCATAGGTACTGTAAGATGTATTCTGGATGTTGTATATTTGCTGGTCCAAAATGTAACATTGACGATGTGGTATTGAAGTGTAATTTTATTTCTGCCTCTTGGCCAGTTCCCACTTGTAAAAGAGACGCAGTCTCAATGTGTTTTTACTGGTTAAATAAAGGTTAAATAAAAATAAAAAAATAGTGTACACAGCGATGGGGAGGAAGGGGTGCACATTTTAACCCATTTAGACCTGAGGCCGCTTCTAAAAAATGTCTTCTAAATCCTAAGAGTTTTCTGAAATGTTTCAGTGGTGCTCAACCTTTTTCATGTCCCCCAGGACCCCCAGCATGATCTGTATTTGGCTGCGGGACTCCCCCATCTGAAAATATGTTGTTCCGGGGACTCCCCCAGAAGATTGAGTTAAAAATGTTCGCTCTGAAAGAATATAATATAGATTCAAAGATTTGTGCCACATTTTCACGACTTTTCAAAAATAGCAGATCTACAAGCTCATAGCGCGGCACTTGATAAAGTATAACATAATGCTTAAAACACCAAAAGGGGTTCCCCGTCCTGAATGGGCTAAATGTGGACGGTGGTATAAAATACCTCAAAGACAAAGACTGATATCCCTCACGGAGTGGGAAGGCTGGTTCTGGTCTGCTTAGAACAAAGACTGATATCCCTCACGGAGTGGGAAGGCTGGTTCTGGTCTGCTTAGAAAGACTGATATCCCTCACGGAGTGGGAAGGCTGGTTCTGGTCTGCTTAGAAAGACTGATATCCCTCACGGAGTGGGAAGGCTGGTTCTGGTCTGCTTAGAACAAAGACTGATATCCCTCACGGAGTGGGAAGGCTGGTTCTGGTCTGCTTAGAACAAAGACTGATATCCCTCACGGAGTGGGAAGGCTGGTTCTGGTCTGCTTAGAACAAAGACTGATATCCCTCACGGAGTGGGAAGGCTGGTTCTGGTCTGCTTAGAAAGACTGATATCCCTCACGGAGTGGGAAGGCTGGTTCTGGTCTGCTTAGAAAGACTGATATCCCTCACGGAGTGGGAAGGCTGGTTCTGGTCTGCTTAGAAAGACTGATATCCCTCACGGAGTGGGAAGGCTGGTTCTGGTCTGCTTAGAAAGACTGATATCCCTCACGGAGTGGGAAGGCTGGTTCTGGTCTGCTTAGAAAGACTGATATCCCTCACGGAGTGGGAAGGCTGGTTCTGGTCTGCTTAGAACAAAGACTGATATCCCTCACGGAGTGGGAAGGCTGGTTCTGGTCTGCTTAGAATTGATGTTGTGTGAGTCGAGCTGAACGCCTGCCCCGCAAAATGCTTCGAGACAAATCTGCAGCCCGAGAGTGTTCCCCATACGTCTTAGTGTATGACACTCACTAAATGCGTGCAACGTGCGTGCGTGCGTGTGTGTGTGTGTGTGTGTGTGAGGGAGAGTCAGACGAGGACAGACAGAGCTATAAAGCATGTACAGCAGAGAGAGAGAGAGAGAGAGAGAGAGGCCGTGTGAACAGGTGTGCTGTCGGGAAGCTTCAGGCTGTCGAGTGAGGGCCATAGATTCAGAGAAGCCCCAACGCCGATAATGAGGAATGGAATTAATGGTCACACTTTTTTTAATATAACTGCTGCGCTGGTAGAAATCAGTGTGGGAAACAACAAACGGATGGGATGGGGAGGGGAGGGTGAGGAGAGGAGAGGAGAGGAGAGGAGAGAGGATCGCACCATGTGGTTAAAGCCTTGCATTAATCCTACATGTCTTGCGGTGGAGAGAGGTTGCGTGAGGCTACTTAGCGTTGCCAAATAATTACGACAGCGAAACATGCCAAGATGCCAACCGGAGGCAGATCAATATGCAAAGCTTGAGCTGAAGACATTTATGCGAGAAGAGAGAACAGACAGACACAGGGGCTTGTGGGAAACTTACATAACATAAATATACCCATAAAACAGCATTCCAAAACTTTTCCATGCCTATAGGATGGACATATCCTTTGGCCGTGGGGCCCTCCCCCCTGGCCGTGGGGCCCTCCCCCATTGCAAAATGACATTTTGTTATGTATTATTATATATCTGCTGCTGCTTGACTTGGAAAGGAGATGGTTTAGGTGGTCGGGGCATCTATAGTACGGATGCCTCGCTTTCCAGTGTCTCCCTGTAGGGAGGTCCTCGCTGCACGTCCCACTGGGAGGAGACCCCAGGGGCAGACCGAGGACCAGATGGGAGGACTACATCTCGAGGAATTAAGTTGCTATGGTTTTCCGGATGGAAAGGGAAGTCTGGAGCTCTCTTTTGGAACCGTTACCGCCCCCCCACGACCCGATTCCAGATAAGCAAGATAAGATGGATGGATCGATGGATGGATTATTAGACAAGTATACCCAAAATACAAGGGAAAACAGGTTAAAGCTGTTAAAACTTGCACAACAATAGAGAACAGGTTGACACTGTTTCCACCCCCCCCAGACACCGCTCTAGAGTAGACAGTACAGCTGGTTGTAACAGTCATCGCATGACCTCTGTGTGTCTGCTGTTAAATGCAGCCCACACAATGACCCAATGACCTACAGTAGGGTACCTCTGTGTGTGTGTGTGTGTGTGTGTGTGTGTATGTGTGTGTGTGTGTGTGAGAGACCTACACCGTGTGGCACTTCATCTAATATTGATCTAGTCACCACGCGCACTCGCACACACACGCACGCACGCACGCACGCACGCACTCACACACACACACACACACACACAGGGGAGCAGAGCAGTGGCCATTCGAAATTCAAAATGACATTTTCTATAATGTTAATTTGCATTATTTAGTCATGGTGATCATAACGCTGTGACAGATTGTGCTTGTCTACGGTCGCCTTGCTCTTTCCAATAATTATGCTGCCATCTGTAGGCTAATTGTGTTCTCACTCTGACCACCTGGTGCCTTAACCTAGATGGAACCAGTGTCACGGAATGATATCGGTATTGTATCGAAACGATATCATGATATATATATATAAGACTGGATATCGTCTGGTATTTTGGTATCATAATATCCTGATATGGCGGTGTGGTTGACTTCTCCTGGTTTAAAACACTAAATCCCCCTTTATACTTTGTTTAATGCTCACTATGTCAATCTCGAGATATTGATTGAAAAACATTGTGATATTTCTTTTTGTCCATATCGCCCTGCCATATCCGTAACCATTTTGTGAACTCAGAACTCATTATTCATAGTCAAAATCTACCTCTCACACTCCTGAGAGTGTCTCCTTTGCGCTCTCGCTCTCTCTGACTACAAGTCCCGGACTATATGGATATATGTCTGGGGCAAATGAAATGGCTTTCTGCACTTTTGCACCTGAGATCTTGCACTTTACAGTAGTTTTAGTGTGTGTGTGTGTGTGTGTGTGTGTGTGTGTGTGTGTGTGTGTGTGTGTGTGTGTGTGTGTGTGTGTGTCTGTCTGTCTGCATGTCTTGCTTTGCTACAGACTGATGTGGAGTGCACAGGAGGACACGGCCTGCGCGCACGCGTGCGCGTGTGCGTGTGGGCCTGCACATGCGCGTGTGTGTGTATGTACGTGTGTGTGTCAGAGGACTGGGTAATTACACAGACTAATAGAACAGCTGCCTTTCACAGCAGGAGGACTGGTCACATGGCACGATTCTGATGACATCACTGACCCCACATGACTCCAGACCCCTGTTACTGTAGCCTACTAAATGGTAAATGGTGCATTTATATATAATAGCGCTTTTATCCAAAGCGCTTTACATTCACTCATTCACATACACATTCATACAACGATGGCGGAGGAAACCATGCAAGGCACCAACCTGCACATTGGCAGCAATTAGGGGTTCAGAGTCTTGCTCAAGGACACTTCAAACGACACTAACTCTGAGGGAGTCCGGGATCGAACTGGGAACCTCACTGGTTCCCATCCAGCTGCTCTACCAGCCACTCTACCCCTGAGCCACTGTACTGTACTGTACTGTACTGTACTGTACTGTACTGTACTGTACTGTACTGTACTGTACTGTACTGTACTGTACTGTACTGTAATCTGGTGAATTGAGTATGAAGGACTCCGATGGAAACAAGCCATAGGCTTTCTTGGGGTTAAATCCTCTTAGCAGACCTTGTATTGAACTGTACTTTCCTGTGCTATTTTTCTGCAAATCAATACTGTACTGTACTGTACTGGTTCTCTTCAAAATGTTCCAAATATATTCGATGAAATACTGTAGCATCTGCTATTTTGAAAAATGATGCATTGGGCTGCACACACAGCACTCTGAGAACCAATGCTGTACTGCATTTCAGACTGTATGTCTGTGGTGGAAGCAGCACTCAGATACTTAGGGTAAGTGATAATCTTCTGTTAAAATAAGTGTTAAATAGCACTCATTACTATAGAGTGTTTGTTCAGAAGTACCAGGGTACATTATGCATATACTGTATGCATTGGTGACTAGATCAATATTAGATGAAGTGCCACACAGTGTAGGACACTGTGTAGGATCTTGTGCGCACGCACGCACGCACGCACGCACGCACAAGATCTCTCTCTGCTGCCTCGAGCAGACATACTGTACGCTTCAAGTTGCGTCAAATTCCCTCCACTCCCATTAAAAAAGGGGGAAAACCGAAAAGAAGGTCCCCACGTTACAAGTTGAAGCAGCTCACTAGCGTGAAGAAGGAAGCGCCGGGTTCAGCATTGGTGCGCCATCACCCGGCAGCGATCGATAGGCACTAACCAATGGGACAGATACATCGACTACTACACATCTGGAAAACCGTCTAATCTCTTTGAAGCGACACTTTGATGGCACTGCCATCCATGCAGCTGCTCAAAGCCCCGGGAAGATATCAAAAGGAGCGGCTGAAGTGCTGCCCTGGACTCGCGTTTTGCTCGCTCAAAAAGCAGCCAGTGTGTGTGCGCTTCTTGGACCCATTCTGTGGCCTGAGCCTCCAGTGAATTCGGAAGGGGTTGAGGCGAGGACAGCCGGGGTGTCAAGTCCACTATCTTTTAAAGAGTGCCTGGAAGCAGGAACTATGCAGCAATACCCAGAGCTGATCCTCCCTGTAGAGCAGGGCTGCTGGATGCAGTGTTCATTTTGACATCAAATTCTGACTCAAGTCATTTAAATAGCACACCATTTAGTTGCTATTTTCGCAATTCCAAGTGTTTTGTCAGGTCCCCAATTCAAATTGAAAAAGTACAGTACTTTGAGTATATGTACTTAGTTACTTTCCAACGCTGACTTCTACTGACTGGGACATGAGATGAGAGGGTAAAGGGACTATAAATCACTTCAAAAAGGAGATTCTACAGCCTGGAATAAGAGTCATGGACAGTTAGTCAGATAATAAAATGCCATAAATTAGACGTGGACTTGAAAAACGGAAGAAGACACAATGGCAGAATAATATTCACAGTCACACACGCTCGATAATTAACAACTATAAATAGAAAGAAGAGTGTGAATCTCTGCTGTACAAAAAAATGTGTGGAGAACTCATCTGCAAAATGGTTCCCAAAAAATACAGAGGAGAATGGACTCGCTGATAACACACTGTGTACCACCGTGATAAGCTGGTATCCATGGTAACGGATGGATGGATGGATGAACGGAGGATTCATTTATGACGGGGAACATTTGTGAAAAGGTAGTCAGTCCATTTGCATGTTTAAACGCCATAAAAGAGCACCTGTCTGCAATTATGCAACTGGACCTGGATAAAGTCTTCTAGCTTGTCAAAAGAAGAAATTACCCACGCCCAAATGAGAGTACCTATACCCTAGGGGAGGAGGCCACGGGGAGAACATGCAAACCACACACAAAGGCCCTTTCGCCAACCCCACCTATAAGGTATGGGCGCTGCCCCCCCCCCCCCCCCCCCCAGCAGGGATCGAACCTGGGACCGTCTAGCTGTGAGGCGACACTACTCGTGCTGTTTTCATGAATAAAGTATCTAACAAATGATTCAATCAATCAATCAACCAAACCAAGCCTAGTTTTGCCTCAGTTTCAAACTTCGGCGCTGGACGCAGTTGGTGGCCAAAACTGCCGATCTACAAGCTCCCTATGTTCTTGTAGATCGATCTACAAGCTCCCTATATGTTCTTGTAGATCAGCATTTTGTTTGCCACGCGACACGTTGTACGACGGAGCAAAAGCCTCATCGCTGCCACACAAAACGAGGGCGTTATAAAAACATACATCAACATAAATCAGCACATGAACACCGCGACACGACAATATACACGTAATGTAGACTCGCAACAACATGATCCTCCTCCAAAGCGTTCCCATATTTAAATGACGATAAAAGCAACTCAAAACAAATTGAGTGCATCCTGGTAATTCATCATAGCGAGCCCCAGTGGGCAGTGGACACGCCCCCCACCTGTTCAAGGCAAGAGAGGGCTAGAGAAAAATCACATTTTCAAAATCTCTAAATAAACATATCTTCCAAATCTTTGGCAATGTCATTCACATTTTGGCAGGTTGGTTAGTAACATTATGTGGTGTGACAAACTGAGAATCTTATTCCTGCTTTACAGGGACTTACGTTCGTATCACTGTAGGTCCAATCTACCAAGGAACAGAACTCATTTGTCCCGTTGATTTTATAAATAATTATTACACATGACCTTATTGTGACTTTGCTGTATTATTAGTATTACTGTCTATTCTCTCTTCTTTATTGTCGTTTTGGTGGTTATGTAGTTACTTCTGGCTGTATTACACATAATACACATATATCCTCCAATCTTAACAGAGGTTGATGAATGTATCTATCTATATACATGAGGGGTGGAGGAACATACAAAGAGAGGAGATAATTATGCTTGATGGTGGCCAGGAGAGGGCGCCGCTCACTCAATAGAGTGGAGCAGAGCATCCAGAGCCCATGTAGGAATATCGTCTCTCACACACACACACACACACACACACACACACACACACACACACACACACACACACACACACACACACACACACACACACACACACACACACACACACACACACACACACACACACACACACACACACACACACACACACACACACACACACACACACACACACACACACACACACAGTGTCTTTATCAAATGCAGCAGATGTTGTGTTCACAGCAGATATTTTAGGAATATGCTGTACTCTCAGTTCCTCTCGATCAAACTCCAGAAGGACAACACTAGGAGCTGCTCAGTCTGTCGCCCATCTCACCAACATTGCCTTTAATGAAATGCTGCTTTTTTTTGCTGCTTTTTTTTTCATTTCAAGGACCCCCAAATGTGTATTTTTCCGTGGACACCCATCTAAAAAAAATCTTGTGCCAAGGACCCTCCATAAGCAAAGATTGTTCAAAAATCACACCCGTGTGAACTGAGTGGTGCAACTCCCCCCCACCCCCTCTCTCCCTCTCTCTCTCATTAGCAGACAACAGTGCAGCACTATCTCTCTCTCTCTGTTTCTGGCACAACAGCGCCACTTTTGCCCCTACTGGTACTCACACATGAGTCACACACAAACATAGTCACATAGGTTAACACATAGGTTAACACGGACATTGCTGTTCCTTGGAGTGGTTGCACCACTCAAAAATAGCAGATCTACAAGGTCGTAGCGCGGCACAACGTGACATGAGCTTGCTATTTTTGAATAGCCAAAATAATTAAATATGGATAAAGTGGTGAAAATGATTGCATATTAACAAATTATATTGGGAACCCCCTGGAACACCCCCAAATGGCCCCTTACAGGTCTGTAACTCCGAGTGTTCACTCTAAAAAAATAAATAGTTATGGTGGTCCACAACATGCCAGCTTTGATAAAAAAAATGATTCCAGACACAGCTCCAAATGCGACTGGAACCGATTCTGATTCCTCGGGATCCCAATCCCGGTGACGTGTGTATTACCCAGATGTGAGGGGCTCCACGATGTCTCAGGTACAGTAAGTGTTCAGCTTCCCGACAGCACAATCTATCACACCAAAAACCCATTTTCAGAGCAGGGAGAACTCCTTTTGAGAGAAAAATGGAATTTGTAACACTGATGTTGATGTCATACACAGAGACATGTCTGCACGGTGCGTGAGCACGCATGCACGCACACACGCACACACACGCACACACGCACACACGCACACACACACTTGAACTAAGGCGTAGCTCTCTGCTGTCTCTTGACTATCGTCTGTGAGTGTCATTCATATTTATAAGGTTGTTTTAACTGTGTCAAACACTAACACTCCATACGCCTCGATTAACAACATCACCATCTCCTCTTGCCAGTGATGTAAGAAGTAATGACATGTTTAATTACTATACTGTGAAGTATGAATATATTCATACCCCCCAGCTATGGGACGTTATCAGCCAGGTACGTACATGTTCGTATACTCCGTGTACAGTATAGACAAATTCAGAAACGGGTCTCATGGTCGCAGCAAACTTATTTCCTGTAGGCGGAGACGACATATCTGTGGTGTAAACAGCCAGCTCTTCTACTACATTGAATGGTAGAGTGACTGATCTTAGGGCCGATTCATACTCCTATTTTACCGCTGTTTCGACGCTGTAGTGCCGAAATGATTTCGGCTCGTCAGAAATTTTCAGTAGCACCGAAGAGCCGACTTTAGGACGGTACCCAGCCCCCCCGAACCTCAAATGACGTCACATTGTAGGCTCTACAGAGCCGAACCGACTTTTATTCGGCTCTAAAATAGGAGTATGAATCGGCCCTTAGTCTGCTCAAACGTTACTCTGTTACCTCCTTTTTACTAACAGAAACTTTACAAAGATGTCCAGAACATCGGGATGAAGCTGTGTAGTTTATGGCTGCTCCAACAGTAAACTTTGGAGAGAAACGGAATGTCAAAGAAAGAGTTAACTTACTGTAAGTAAAAGTATGATTAAAAAATGATTAAATGATTAAAAAGTACATTACAAGTAGAAGGTTCGGTATTAAAAATGTACATGTGTAAAAGTACAGGCATCACAATGTAATTAAAAGTACCAAAAGTAAAAGTATCCATTATGCAAAATGGTCCCATTTCACAACTTTTCAAACATAAAAAAATGTATAAGAAATCCTTTGAATATATCGCAAAGTGACACGTTGTGAGCTGTAAATGTTTAAATGTACTTGCTTTCTACCAACACATCCTGCCAAGAAACGTACTGAAGCACACTATTACACAGGGTTATATAACGAAACAGTCGGGAACCCATCGCTTCTCACAGTGTCCTTGACTCAACTTGGCCTGGCAGAAAGGAACAAACTGAACCGTCCAAAAAGTTCAAACCACACCCATTGGATAGCCGCCCTCAACAGACTAAAGTAATAGGAAGTAGATTAAGTTTGCAAATTTGGCCCCGGTTTCGGCTTCTTAAGGTCTTCGGTATACTGGAGAGAAAGAGAATGCTGTTGCCTTAGAGGTTATACCTGCTTTGTTTGCATTCCCTTTATGTGGCGAAAGAGTGACTTTGAGAGCCGTTTCACCGTACAATGGAAGTCAATGAACGAGGAGCTATCTTTTGGATTATTCATTTCAAATAGAGTGCACAACAGAGCAATAAATCAGGCAAATGGACTATAGTTATTAGTCATGACAAGGTAACCGCACCACGCAAACATCTACCAAAGTGTCCTATTATATTGCTTTATATCTGCTATTTTGCCAGTGTTTGTACAAATCGAACCCTGCTCAAGGTGTTATCAGTTCTTACTAGGATGGGGTTATCAGTTTGCACTTGTAGGCAGCTACTCATGTTTTCTCTCTCTCTGCCTTACGACGAGGCTGCTGTGCCCTTGCGCGCGCACGCACGCGCACACGCACACGCACACGCACACACACACACACACACACACACACACACACACACACACACACACACACACACACACACACACACACACACACACAGAGGGTGGGGGCTATACTTCTTTGTGTGCCGTGCAGTGCTGGCTGCGCAGCACAGCGGCTGTGACAGCGGGCAGAGGTCACAGCACAAGGCATGAGTTTGATAAATGAGGCCGCCGATGACAGAGTCAATATAGCAACACGGAACAGAACAGTGCTAGTGAGTGTCAGTTAGTGGGAGGGATGGATGGATGGATGGATGGATGGATGGATGGATGGATGGTTGGATGGTTGGATGGTTGGAGGGCAGCCTGCGTACAATAGAGTCATACTGAAACCAAGGTTAGAAAAACTGACTTCAGTGACACCTCAACTTCAGAGTTGAGCCCCCCCCCCCCCCCCTGGCCTCTTACAGCCGTTCGTTTTGGTGACAAAATCACCCTTAATATAACTAAATATACTAATAACTAAACACAAATCTCACTTGATTTGGAATGCTTTTTACAATTTCATCATTAAAAAAAGGAGGGCTGCAGCCCACCCTATAGTCCAGAGAGAGAGAGAGAGAGAGAGAGAGAGAGAGAGAGAGAGAGAGAGAGAGAGAGAGAGAGATTGGTAGTGATATAGTGAGGACGTGTGGACTTTGTACCTGAGTATATCTCCCTGCTCTTCAGTCTCATCAGCCACTTCTTCACACCTGCACACCACATGGAGGAGCACAGAAAACAGGTCAGCACTCAACACTGGTGGAAGGACCCATAATGTTTGACTCAGTAAAAGTCGCAATGCCACCATATAAAGATACTCTGTTAAAAGTAAAAGTTCTCTCTCTCTCTTTCTTTCCCCCGACACGGTCGAGGTAGATCTGGGTCTGCTTGACGTTTCTTCCAATTAATGGGGAGTTTTTCGTTTAAACAAAAGTCCTCGCTCAGGGTGGGATCTCTAAGGACCATATAATTGGTCCTCACTAATAATGTTCATGATGAAATAGCACAATCTTTTTCCTACTCGCTCCGATAGGAGAGCGGTGGACAGTTCAGACGTGTTCCAGTGACGCAGGCAATTTTTTAAACAATATATATATATATATATATAGAGCCCTGAGGGACTTTCCACCACTGCCCGTCGTCAACCATCACGCCGGGCATGAAGCCAGAGAACTACAGTGGTGACGACACCGCTGCAAAACCTTAGGACCACTCAACGAGCAATGAAAGGCTCCTAATTAGCAACTAAGACTTGTCATAAATGAGCATTGCACAGTGCGCTCAGTGAGCTATTTCCGAACGCGCCCATAATGTAGATCGACCCTTCACCCCTCGGTCATAGCCACGTAATTCACCATCACCATTGTGTGTGTGTGTGTGTGTGTGTGTGTGTGTGTGTGTGTGTGTGTGTGTGTGTCTGTCTGTGTTGTGTTGGTTGTCTTTTAATCACTATACAAACAAAGTTCAGAAAGGAAAAGTAGTACAGGTAGTTTGAAGTTGAAGTTGAGTTGGCATGCGTGCGTGCGCACAGATAGTCAGACAACACAGATAAACCTCAGACAGACACACACACGCGCGCACACACACACGCACACGCGCACACACAGTGTGCCTGACTGACGTGTGTGGTGGAGAGGAGACATCTGCTGTGTTCTTACCGGTGTTTCTGTCTGGTAGGATACAGCAATGAGTCTGCAGGATGACTGGTAACACCTTAGAAGAGACAGAGACAGGTAGAGACAGACAGAGAGAGAGAGAGAGAGAGAGAGAGAGAGAGAGAGAGAGAGACAGAGAGACAGAGAGAGAGACAGAGCAAGGGAGGACGGGAAAAATAAAGTTGGAGACATTAATATAGCGCAGGCAGAAGGGAGATAAACGAGGCAGGTCCTCGAAGCCATTCATCACAGAGTTGCAACAAGCAGACAGCCAACCAAGTCCGCCGCCTGCAAACCGGCCTGACACAGGGTTAGATGGTGTGCGAAGGCAAACGCGATAACCTCCCGACCCTTTAAGACGGAGCTGCGTGGAGATATACACTGCAGCGCCTAACGGAGACGGTGAGAGGGGCGTCCAATGCGACCCGGTCAGTACGAGAGGCCGATGGTTAGACACTTCCTCTCGCTGCTCTGTCAGCTGATTCGCTATGCCAGGAAGTTGTCAAATGGAATGCAACAAGCACTTACTACACCCACTTACGACCCCAACGCGATCAATACGGCCCTCGACCGCAAAAAGCAAAAGCACAACAGAGCCCCCGAGAGTGATGTGGTTCGGCCAAGCACTGCGAGCAGCACATTGTTGTCCGAGGTGAGGTGAGCTTCCCTCTCCTCCGGGGAATACACGAGAAGCAGTGTGTGGCCGAGGCCGAGTGGATCATCTAGGACGGAGTAGCCTGGAACTCACCTATGCTTTTTATGGCATAGGCAGCTCCCGGCAGGATCCGCCGGGAGAAACTATGCGCAGCTGCGTGACATGAGACTAATTACTTAGAGCGACAGAGAGAGAGAGAGGAGTGTGTGTGTGTGTACATGTGTGCGTGTGTGTGTCAATTTAACAAAGGTGCAGACGATCAGAAATCAGCAGAGTGAGAGATGTTTGCGCTACTCTATGCCGAATTGAAGTGGACTCGGACCCAGACTTTTTTTTTCTCCCTGGGAATAAAAAACGTTTCCGAGGCTAAGGACGGAGTGGTTCCCAAACATTTCAGGTCGAGGCCCAAACTAGTGAAAATAGCAGATCTACAAGCACGTCGCTTCGTGCCATGTTCTGAGCTTGTAGATCAGCTGTTTTTACTACTTTTAATTGCTAGACCAGTGCCCGGCTGTAGAGCACCGAGTCGGTAACGATGTAAGTTGGAGATCCATCCATGCCCCACCCGGCTAGACTTGGTGCATTTATAGATAGATTATTATTATTAAGGGACCAAGCCCAAAGGGCATATTGGTCCCTTATTTTATTTGTCAGTTTTTTTCTTTTTCTTCCGCCAAAAATAGCAGTTTTGGTTAAACCGTGCAGTCGGTTTTCGCAAAACGCAGCAATTATGGTAGAGGGCTGTGCCAAACGGTTTAGAGGCAAAGCCCACGACCATTGGCCAAAGGGTGGCGCTATAGCACTCAATTAAAAATGCAAACTTTGAACAGGCATAGCTCATGAACCGTTTGACCGTCAGCAATATAACTGATACGAATTTGCGTCTCCAAATGCCAAACAACTTTCATGTTCTGACTTTTGACCTCTGACCTTTAGATCTCCTACCATTTTGAATATTATGAAAAACAGTTCAAATCTATCTTCTCCCAGGATCTTTGATCAAAATGCACGAAAATGTCTACATGTAAACTTTGGACCTATATTGACCCAAAAAAAATCTGGATATCTTCGTGAAGATTTTATGAGCCAATGGATATTGCAGTTTTATGGAAATTCTTCTTCTTCCCCTAATACATACATGCAGAGTCACATGTTTATGAAACTTTACAGTATGGTTGAGGATCATGCTCTAGCAATCGTTTGAAAATAAACTTTGAACAGCCATAACTCATGCCTCGTTTGGCCAAAATCCATGGGCCTTGTTTACACATGTGACTTGACTCATGCGGAACACACGTCTCACTTTGACCAGTAAGCTCCATCCTCAGATTTTCCGCCATTTTCAGCAGTTTGAAAAACGCTTAAACCTGATTTTCTGCCTGGATCTTTGAACAATTTGTGTGAAATGTTCTACACACAATCTATGGAACATTATCTGAAATCCCAGTTGAAAAGAAGTTTGTACGTGAAAATGTGAACAAAAAATATAGCTGCAAGCAGCGATAACAGGCACTTTGAACAGGCATAACTCTGCCTATGCCTTGTCTGTCTGTCTGAATGTTTGGGGTGACCTAAAGTGGCACTGTTAAGCAGCCTAAAAGGGCCATTCACAACTGAGCATTATAACTATAGCTCCAGCTGTGTTGTTGAGCAGCCTGCACCGCTCAGTTCACACGGGTGTGATTTTTCTTATTGCTTGGTCCCGTCTTATCGCTGCTTGCAGCTATATACTTTTATTTTTCAAATGTATAAAAATCTTTTGAAACTATTTTCAAATGGCCAAAATGTACAGTAGGGCTGAAGTGGGTAATGTATGTTTTGTAATAATCCAAATCTACAAAGTAACTAGTAAGTAAAGCTGTCAAATAAATGTAGTGGAGTAAACGTACAATATTTGGATCTGAGATGTAGTGGAGTAGAAGTAAAAGTATTGGATATTGGAAATTCTCAAGTAAAATACAAATACCTCCAACCTGTAGTACATGCACTTAGTTAGTTTCCAGTCCACCACTGCTAAAATGACACAGATGCTTTACCAGATAATAAACTTCAACTGATACAGGAGTAGAGATTGAAATGATCTTGAAAGATCCAACACTTACTCTCAGTTAACATGAAGTTTTACATTGTCTGACATGCTTTATCAGTGTAGAGAATACAAGTAGCTGAACTTTGACACAGATAACATACTTTAGACAGAGAACATGTGCATGAACACAAAACATTTGTGGTTTGTTTGTGTGTAATGAATACATATCTATCTATTTTTTTAATATTTAACTGAACATCTGAAGGCATGCTCAGCACATCAGAAAAAACAACCCTACTTGTACTACATTTTATTTGAATAACAACAGCTGATTACACGAAACATTTTCTCAGACACTATTTTCAGCGGCGGTATCATTACAACGAGACGGCGTCCGGTTGCACATTAACTTTCCACTGGGTACGACACGACGCATCCGACGTCGGTTCATCGGGGTGGCATTTTTGGGGCATAAAAGGAGGCTGCAAGACACCCACACGGTCACTCTGTTCCAGAATGAAGGGCTGCGTGGCTGTGCTGCTTTTACTGCTGTGTCTCTGCGAGGCTGAAGGGGCTCAGGTTGAACCAGGTACTGTACCAGTGTTACTGTTGTGTCTCTGCGAGGCTGAAGGGGCTCAGGTTGAACCAGGTACTGTACCAGTGTTACTGTTGTGTCTCTGCGAGGCTGAAGGGGCTCAGGTTGAACCAGGTACTGTACCAGTGTTACTGTTGTGTCTCTGTGAGGCTGAAGGGGCTCAGGTTGAACCAGGTACTGTACCAGTGTTACTGTTGTGTCTCTGCAAGGGTGAAGGGGCTCAGGTTGAACCAGGTACTGTACCAGTGTTACTGTTGTGTCTCTGCGAGGCTGAAGGGGCTCAGGTTGAACCAGGTACTGTACCAGTGTTACTGTTGTGTCTCTGCGAGGCTGAAGGGGCTCAGGTTGAACCAGTTACTGTACCAGTGTTACTGTTGTGTCTCTGTGAGGCTGAAGGGGCTCAGGTTGAACCAGGTACTGTACCAGTGTTACTGTTGTGTCTCTGCGAGGCTGAAGGGGCTCAGGTTGAACCAGGTACTGTACCAGTGTTACTGCTGTGTCTCTGTGAGGCTGAAGGGGCTCAGGTTGAACCAGGTACTGTACCAGTGTTACTGCTGTGTCTCTGTGAGGCTGAAGGGGCTCAGGTTAAACCAGGTACTGTACCAGTGTTACTGTTGTGTCTCTGTGAGGCTGAAGGGGCTCAGGTTGAACCAGGTACTGTACCAGTGTTACTGTTTTGTGTCTCTGTGAGGCTGAAGGGGCTCAGGTTGAACCAGGTACTGTACCAGTGTTACTGCTGTGTCTCTGCGCGGCTGAAGGGGCTCAGGTTACTGTACCAGTGTTACTGCTGTGTCTCTGTGAGGCTGAAGGGGCTCAGGTTGAACCAGGTACTGTACCAGTGTTACTGCTGTGTCTCTGCGAGGCTGAAGGGGCTCAGGTTGAACCAGGTACTGTACCAGTGTTACTGCTGTGTCTCTGCAAGGCTGAAGGGGCTCAGGTTGAACCAGGTACCAGTGTTGATTTTGTCGACAAAAAATGTTCGTCAACTACCTTTTTTCACTGACGAAAAACTAAATGGAAACTAAATGAAAACTAAGCTATGATGAGTCACTAAAACTAAGATTAAATATATTGACAATTTCATCAACAAATAAAAACTAGCCTAAAATCCAGTATAAGACATTTTACACTTGGTTGCATGCTGAAAATAGCCGATCTACAAGCTCAGCTATATGTAAGTGTAAAATCAGTTATTACGAGGCATCAAGGCCCGCCTAAATACATTTTAGTCGACTAAATTAACTGTAGATTTAGTCGACTAAAACTAGACTAACACTAAGGGCGTTTTCACACCCAAAGTTCGCTTAGAAGGTCCGGATCAAGGACCAAGGACCAAATATTTGCATTTTGGTCCGTTTAGTGTTCACACTGGACTTTGTAAAGCGAACCAAATATGTAAACAAATTACACGTGGACATTTTAAGCGAACCAAATGGTGAAAAAAAGAAAAGGTCATTTTACGATCGAGGGAAAAAGAACATGAGGGGAAATCACTGTCTACAATTTTTGGGCACAAGTTACAAGCTTCAGTCACACAGACGACAGCAACAACTTGCTATAAGAGCAACAGATGAACAGAGGAGCAGGCGTTTGAACAATAATGCTGCTTAATGCTGCATGCATTTCACCGGAGACGTATAACCTACAAGGTATCCCCGATCAAAAGGACATTTCTTCTATGTGTGCACCTTAACCCGATTAGATCTGATGTTATTTCTGCGCATCAAATCAGCGGGAAATTACATGTCATATTATGGTTTAAACTTGAAGCCGTGCTTCACGTCTTTTGCTATAGTTTAATCATTTGGGACCACCTGTGTACTGTAGCTTATTTAACATTTTAAATGGCTTGCATGTGTAGGCTACTCTTGACATTCGTCTTGAAGTTGTCACCATTGGCTCTTTCTAGATAGATATATAGAGCTATATATCGGGTCACACACACACACACACACACACACACACACACACACACACACACACACACACACACACACACACACACACACACACACACACACACACACACACACACACACACACACACACACACACACACACACACACACACACACACACACACACACACACGACAGATTCTGACAGCGGAGTGCACAGATAGACACTAGGGGGTCTCTGGACAGCAATGTGCCCTTTTGGAAAGAATAATTGTACAGTGTGTACACTGTACAGTATGTGGACCATGGTGACATTGATCAATTCTTGATAAAATGCTTCTAATATATTATTTAGGCCCCAAAATCTATAAATCTCACACCATTAAGGCACGCACTGTACATGGTGTCCTTTTTTTACTTGAGCACCTTCCCCTCTAAATGTCTGTGCACGCCACTGGATTCTGACAGAAAAAAAGAGGGGACGCCGCGATGCATTCATGATGTAGGCCTAGGCTTCGTCATAACTTTGCGTGGTGCGCATGCTTAAGATGAACAGATCTACAAGCTTATACATCCTGTTATGTACCATACGGTAGGCTACATACCATTCTGTGTTGATAACTTGTACATCTGTTATTTTTGCACATGTGAACCTCGTACGCTGCCATTAAATTAGGTTGCGCTGCGCCTCCTACATGGATGCGGGTCTAGTGTACTTCTACTATTAAAATCAGCTGACAGCTGCCATATCAATAGTGATCCCCATAAAAAAGACATGCTTTTAGAACTAACTTTTGGAAATAGGTAGCTGATATATTGCACTTTTACCTTAGCGCTAGGTATACTCTCGGTTGCTTGTTTTTGCAGAAAATGCACTAAAGACTTCTGGTGATTAGTAGTTTTTGTTCCCGACTTATGTTGAATACACTTATTGTAAGTCGCTTTGGATAAAAGCGTCTGCTAAATGACTGTAATGTAATGTAATGTAATGTAATGTAACTAATTATTAATGCAACCTCACAACTGCCGACGCCCGACGGCTATTTTGGCTATCTTCCTATATTTGATCCTCCTATAAAGTCCGAATGCGTTCACACCAGTAACGAACTGCACTGTGGTTCATTTGCAAGCGAACCGAGTTCGGCATTTTTTTTGGCGGACCATGGTTCGTTTCTTTGATTCTTTGATGATGATTGAGTTCGGATTCACGTTCACACAGCCGAACCAAAGGGGTAAGTGGGCCATGGTTCGTTTTAAACGCTGTGAAAGTGCCCTAAAACATTCCAGGTGACTAAAATGTGACAAAAACGAAATGAAAACTATTCAAGAGACTATGACTAAAACTAAAATTTGCTGCCGCCAGGTACCCTCCGTCTGTCTGAGGCTGATGGTGGGGCTCCGGTTGAACCAGCTAACCTCTTACAACCCGATCTCTGGGGCGAGTTGAAGGAGCTTAGGGACATGGTGGTGGAACAGAGAGTTCAGCTGAGCCACATGGAGGAAGAAGCCAAGGAGCAGAAAGACGTGGTGCTTCGCCTGGGAGCCACCGTGGTCGACCAGAGAGTTCAGCTGAGCCACATGGAGGAAGAAGCCAAGGAGCAGAGAGACGAGGTGCTTCGCCTGGGAGCCACCGTGGTCGACCAGAGAGTTCAGCTGAGCAACACGGAGGTCAGGGTGGCAGCCAGCGAAGGACAAGCCAAGGAGCTCAGAGACATGGTGCACAGCCTGGGAGCCACCGTGGTGGAACAGAGAGTTCAGCTCAGGAACATGGAGAGCAGGGTGGCAGCCAGCGAGGCAGAAGTCCAGGAGCAGAGGACCTTAATGAAAGGTAAGCATGGTCCAAATGAAGCTTGTGGAATTTGTAACGGTACAGGCTGTGACAAAGGGACACCGGTGACTATTTGGTTGCCCTATACGCATGATATGTTTGTGCTACCGCCCCCCGACGAGAGTGCCACGTTTCCTCACGCAGACCGGCTACTTTCACTGTTTGATTTGTCCTAATGTTGAAGCTAAATAACACTTTAACTCACTGCTAGACTGGGCGGGGAAGAGGGGCTGCTTCAGTGCTTCTGTGACATGTTTCATATAGTAGTATTAGCAAGATGCTTTGTTTTTTGCAGAAATGGCTGCCAAACTGAGTGCGAGTGAGTCCCATGTTGCAGACCTCCAGGCCAGGTTGAATATCAGCGAGAGCTACGTTGCAGACCACCAGAGCAGACTGGATGCTACAGAGGTCCAGGTTACAGGCTTGGAGAAAGAAAGTGAAGGTAATTTGAAAAAAATACAACAAAGTTTCCAGGACTGATTTAAAAGATAAGAAATAGGTGATATTTCTATACATTTCTAGGTAGGGAATGAAACTTTGCCCCAGGTTAAAGAGTTTAAGTATCTCTGGAGCTTGTTCACGAGTGAGGGGAGGACAGAGCAGGAGATTAGCCAGAGAATCTGAGAAGCAGGGGGGACGGTATTGCAGGCACTGTTGTGACGAAAACAGAGCTGAGCCAGAAGGCAAAGCTCTCAGTCTACCGAGACATGTTTCATATAGTACTTTTAACGTACATTTCTCTGTGATATATTTTTCAGAAATGGCTGCCAAACAGAGTGCAAGTGACTCCCAGGTTGCAGACCTCCAGACCAGGTTGAATGTCAGCGAGAGCTACGTTGCAGACCACCAGAGCAGACTGGATGCTACAGAGGTTCAGGTTACAGGCTTGGAGAAAGAAAGTGAAGGTAATTTGAAAAGAAAACAACAATATAAAGTTTCCAGGACTGATTTAAAACATAATAAAAGGTGACATTTCTATACATTTCTAGGTAGGGAATGAGATTTTGCCCCAGGTGAAGGAGTTTAAGTATCTCGGGGGCTTGTTCATGAGTGAGGGGAGGACAGAGCAGGAGATTAGCCAGAGAATAGGAGCATCGGGGGGGCGGTATTGCAGTCGCTGTACCACACTGTTGTGACGAAAAGAGAGCTGAGCCAGAAGGCAAAGCTCTCCGTCTACAGAGACAAAAAGATTCTATAAGCTACGTTCCCATAGACAGCATAAGCCAGCGAAATTTTCACTTCATTTTTTTTCATCGCACCACAACCGGAGTGTTACGAGCGTGTACAGAACACAGTTGTGAACTGTAATCAATTTATATTAAAATAGGCGTAAAAAGGCGAAATCGGCGGGTAGAGCATTTGGACCAGGAGGCGTCAAACGGCGATCTCGCCGGTAAATGAGTTCTTTGTGATATTCTTTTTCAGTAATGGCTGCCAAACTGAGTGAGAGTGAGTCCCAGGTTGCAGACCACCAGAGCAGACTGGATGCCACAGAGGTCCAGGTTACAGGCTTGGAGAAAGAAAGTGAAGGTAATTCAAACCTATTTTACCCATGTTTTAACTTACTACTTGTTTTTTACTTTAGGTGAGAACCTTGTATAAGCCCTATATGGGTTTCCTTTCTCACCTGCAATTGTTCTGTCTGTTAATAATGCTTCCTTTTTTGTACTGTTATAATTGTGCGCGTAGAAGAAAAGACAGTTTTGAGAAATTACATAGCTTGTTAAAAAGCATCTGTGTTATTTTAGTAGTATAGTGTGACAAATCATTTTATCTACTTTAATGTTATACTCATGGCTATTCAAAAAATTGCAGATCTACAAGCTCCTAGCACGTCACTTTGTACAACTCTGCAAGCTTGTAGGTCTAACCACCGATATGACACAGGGGTAAGGGGTTGATGTGGAGCTTGCTTTGGAGTTGCCCAAACTGCAAGTGCACATTTGAGTGAGGAGTCTGCTATAAACACGTGCACAACACAATATATAGCTAGATAGTAGTGATGCGCGGGGTGGCTTTTTTTCATAACCCGCCCGACCCGCCCTGGGAGCCAGCCCGTACCACCCCGCCCCGCAAAACAATATATTAATCAAGGACCCGCCCGCCCCTTGGCCGGCAAAAACAAAAAGTACCCTAACGACCGGCTTTTCAACACCCAGCAAATCCGGTCCATTCAATTGCTTTGGAGAGAGAGAGAGGGG